>NW_027673139.1:0-223000 GCF_964194105.1 Spermophilus citellus
ATGAACATGAACTTCGCTGCAGGCTGGGGGGTCTGGGGTGACTCAGAGGATTTCATTTCTATCCCATTGCAAAGAATGGGCAGATAAAAAGGCACGAGCGGGCATGTCCCTACTTTAAGTCACACTCTAGTGGCTCCGCAAAGGTGACTCGATGGCCCGGCAAGCTCTCTGGCAGGACTTTCCAGCCGCCTGCGCTCTGAGTCTCGCACCCGCCGGACAGCAGGGAGAAGGGAGGGCTGACCCTCAGGAGGTCGGGAGGAAGCGAGTCCTCAGAGTCCACAAAGCTGCCTCCTTGTCCCCCCAATTTTACAGCAGCCTTCTCCCCCACAGGACGGTGTCTTTCAGAGCCGAATGGCCTCAGACCCCACTGGTCACCTTGTTGACTACTTGTAATGCCAGCTCTCAGGTTGGCCAACTGTGGCTCTCGAGCACCATCCCTGCCCACCCCAGGTGTCCCTCCTCTTCTCAGGCCACGCCATCGATCTTCCCTCTCTCGCTTCTTGACCGCTATGTTAGTAGCAGCAAAGGCTTCTGGCCACATGGCAGCTCCTGTGAGATTCCTCCATGTATTCGGCAGACATGGACCGTGTGCCAGACACAACACCAGGCAGAGGGGGCGCAGGGCAGAGGGAAAGGTGAAAATGCACGCCCTTCAGAGAGGAGCAAGTTGCTGGGTACGCCTGGGTGCACAGCCCAGGAAGCAATGAGGAGGCCAAGAGTCCAGTCCCCAAAGTCTGAAGTCACAGTGCCCTTGTCTGAAGCTGCCCCCACCCCACCAGTACTGGGACCGAGCCCAGGGGTGCTCTGCCACTAAGCTACATCCCCAGTCCTTTTTGTTTAGAGAAAGGGTCTTGCTAAGTTTTCGAGGCTATCCTTGAACTTGCCTTATCGATCCCCCTGCCTCAGCCTCTTGAGTAGCCACAATTATCCGAAGCCTCTTTAGTCTCAACAAGAGTTGCTGGGAGGATCTAAGGAGATGGTGGCTGAGCTGCTTGGTCAGTGCATGCTTGGTCAAGGTCAGCCCTCACCATATCAGGATCATGGTCGATATCACTATCATCTTAGGCAGAAGCCCAGAGCACATCTGTGGAATTTACATGTCAAAGAGTTAGGATATAAACTTGAAGGTATTAGGGTTCACCAAAGAAGCTGAGCCAGGATGAGAGAGTTAGGACTTTGTTGGAAACTCAAACTGATCCTCTGGGGGCTACTTGCGGAGTGGACTAGAATCGGGCCAGCTAAGAGAGTGGGAGTCTAAGCCAAGTGGTGCTGCTGAGGACAGACAGAGGCTGGCAGGCTCTACACATCAGGAGGGGACGGTAAGAGAAGCTGCAGGTCACGTGGCTGAGAGCACAGTCTTTGGGGCCAATCACCCTGAATTTGAACCCTGACTCTACTACTCCTGTTCAAGTGACCTGGAGCGCAAAGTCCAACCTTCTGACGCGTTAGTTTCCATCTATATGCTGAGGATGGCATGGGACATTACCACCTGACGGGGCTGACTGCTCGTTATTGTGCATAATGTGCTTAGAATCGGGTCTAATACGGAGCATGCCTCAATGGTGGTTGCTATGGTGGTAAGAAACTGTTGGGCTCAATACCCACCAGACAGAAGGGAGGCAGGAAGTCTAAGTGAGCCAAGAAGCTGAGGACAGGAGGCCATTTCCCGTGGCAGGGACCATGGGACAAGCAGCAGGCCAAGGGACAAGCAGTTTCCATGTCTTCTCACAAACCACACGCGTCTTACAAGGGGCCAACTGGGAAATGATTTTGTTTGCATATAAAAAGTTTGTCTTGGTGCTTCGGGCAGATATTTGGTTTGTGAAGATGGTTTTGTTAAATGAGAAAACCAAGTTTCTTCAGGTTTTCTTCCCAAGTAGAGAGACTCCACCATCCTGCTCTCCTTAGAGCACCCGGGAAAGAAGGCAAACCAAACACCCGCTCCTCCATCTGACACCTAAAGTCTGAAGCAGAGTTTCAAAAAAAAAAAACTTCCAGCAATTCCTGAGATAAAAGTAGCATCAAGGAATCAGCCCTCATATTAAAATTATAGCATGGAAGGCGTCGCCCTGACAACCCAAGGCCATGATGTTCAAATCCCACAGCAAAGATCTAGCCAGCAACGGAACCGGGGCAGGGCAGGACACTTTCTTCCTTTTATTTGTGGGACGCAGCAGCATTGCCCTAAAATGCTGTCTTTTCATTTCTGTTGAAAATTAGACGGGGCCAAAGCAACAGCTCCGCTACGGCTCTCTGTAACCAAGAGGACCGTCCCCCGTCTCCGTGAGACGGTGAATCGCGTCTGAACGGGTTGCCTGTGACATCCTCGCTGTGCACTTTGCCTGGCCGGAGTTTGCCGCTCTGTAGGAATTGGCTCACGAATCCTCAGGCTGAGGTTGGGAAACAGAAATCATGTGTTCTGGGAATCCCACCTCTACCACTCATCATTGCTTTTTTGTATATAATTATAGGAAGGCAAGATTCTATTGAGGTGCAACTTTTCCACACACACACACACACACACACACACACACACACACACATTGCATTGGACATACCTCTTGATGCGCTTCCAAACCCAACCATACGATCTCAACGCCTGTTAATTACAACTGGATGAGACATAAACAGAGATCGTGTCTCCAAATAGTAGTGCTACAATTTGGCACACCAACTGACACAGGGAGGTCCCACGGTGGCCTTCCAAACACCCTCTGGTGCATCTTGGAAGAAGGAAGGTATTACATCTATTTTCAGGTCAAGAGAAATGATGGTGGCACAAGAGAGAGGAGATTTGTTCACAGACATAAAGGAATTCAGGACCTGAAAATAAATATTCATTAAACGCCCACAGTGTGGCCGTTAAACTGGGTCAACAGATGCAGTTGCTGGTTTAAAGGAGACTGTAAATTCAATTTTCTGACATACATGAAACAGGCAGTTCCCCCTTATACTTGTAAAACTTGCAAAGTCATTTTATTTTAGCACCCTGTCCTTAAATCCTTAGTAACTGGTGGAACCCTCGCTCTTACAACTCTTTACCCTGATAATAAACATCCATCTGCTCAAGCTGGGGAGAAGCAGTTAAGAGTCAAGGAAAGGGCTGGGGCTATAGCTCAGCTGGTAGAGTGCTTGCCTTGCATGCACAAGGCCCTGGGTTCGATCCCCAGCACCATCAAAAAAAAAATGTGAAGGAAAACTGAGAGACTGAGGAGTGTGTGTGTGTGTGTGTGTGTGTGCGCGCGTGCATGTGTTTGTGCATGCATTCTATTTTTTCACTCTTCCTTTCACAATCCAAGGCAAAACTTTGGAAACCATGGAGAAGAGCTCGTTCTTATATATAGGATGTTTTGACTTTGGAAGTCAAATTTCTTTAAAAAAAAATGGAAAAAGTCAAAAAGAGGTCTCCATAAGTCAATAGCATAAACGATAGATCAGTATGAGACTGAAATTTTCTTTTTTAAATCCAAAAGACAAAGGCGATCATGTTTCAGCAGGACTTGAGTTAACCTCCCTAGCTCTTCTCAAAACCCTCAGCACCAACACAGAGGTCAGGGTTGTAGGAAGGCTCCTGTTCTTGTCCAGCCGAGTGGCTGGATGTGCAGATGTGCAGAGGGAGGAGATTGGATGGCAGAAGGGACTTGAGCTCCAGGACCCCCCGGGGTGCAGGGCACCCTGTCTGAGGGTCCAGCATGAACAGGTCTTGGGCACACCCAATTCAAACAGTTCCATGCTGATCATCTGCAGAAATCTGCCTATCACCGGCCATCCGCGAGCCCCTCTTCCTCCAAATGAAGAGACGAGCTGCCCGGGGCATGGGCAGACGTCTCTACGTGTGGTTTCCCAGGCACCAGTCTTTACCATAAGTAACTGTGCCCCAAAGCTTGGAGAAAAGAGACCCGTCTGTGCTAAAAGAGCTGAACAGAGGGCAGGGAGAGAGGGGGAAGCTGCCCAGTGAGATTTTCAAGGCTGCCACAGAGCCTGGCAGCACCGCGCCCTCTGTGAGCCGCAGATTCTGGGGGCATGATCTCATTCGAAGTAACCCGCTTTCCCACCATCTCTACAAAGACAGAGAATAAAGCGAGGCAAAAGTTGGCTCATTGGGGGCCCGAGAAGCCCATTGGCATGCACGGCTCTTCTCCGTGACTGAGCCCGTGGGACCCTCAAGCCCAAAGTGCCAGCCCAGGATGTCTCAGGTGCTGTCATCTCCAGCCTGGGTGACAGAGGCTTGGGTGTTGTGGGGGAGAAACTGATTGAAAAAAAGAGAAAATTTAAATACAAAGCCACTGTCTTTGCAGTCACTGCTTGTCCCGCTAATATTTTGACAATACTTTTTTACTTCAAAAATCTAAACAGTTATAATTGTAAGTTAACTCTCTGACAAGACAGCTTGCTGTAGACCTGGGGAAAGCAATTATTTTGACATTGATTACTTTCTACATAGGAGCAGAGGATTGTAATTGTAGTTTGCTGGAAGCGATTGCCACCTTCTATGATGCGCTCCCAATTTGGCTGGAGTTAATTAATAGGTGTTGGGGGGGGGAAGGGTGAAGCCGGCGTGCCACTTAACATACCAACTAATTGACATGAAATAAATTAATATGTTTAATTTAAATGTTATTAATTTACCAAACACAGAGGAAACAGGCACGGGGCTTCGGAAGCCACGGCATTAGCATCCTCTATGGGGATGTCACCCGGTTACCGTGGCAACTGCCTCATTAGGCTTCCAGGGGAAGTCGGCGCATAGCATGGGGCTGGGGAGCAGTGGGCAGAGGATTCCAGACATCAAACGGGAAATCAGAAATATCAACTAGAACCAAGCGGTGCTTTGAGGATGGGAGCTGTTTATCTGCAGGTGACCCAGGCTCCAGCCTACAGCCAAAATAAAGGGCAGGGTGTGAAATCCAACGCGCTGTTCTTTGGATAAGGTATTTACCCCAGGAGAAGCAGGCTCGGGGCAGGATGTCGAGATGGCACCCACCGCCAGCCGCCCAGCCTTGCTTCAGGGCTTCGTTCTTTGCACACACTCTCCCCCCTTCCAGGCCTGTTCCAAGCCTCAGCTTGAATGTCACTTCCCCCTCCTGGCTGTCCCTCCATGAACCCTGTGACACCTAATGAGTTCTGTCAGGGAGGTGGCCACTCTGCAGTACCATGGTGAGCTGCCTCTTGGACTCGGGGTTTCCTGGGAGCAGGGCTGCACAGCTCACTCTCCACCCGGGGTTCCTGCCCCAGAAGCGTAGGCATTTCCAGGAAGCCTGTTAGAAGTGCAGCATCTCAGGCCCCACCCCAGACCTGTGGATCTGAATCTGCAATTCAACAAGATCCCAGGAGACTCCTATGCACACTGAGGGTCAAGACGAGGGAGCAGGCAGACACTCCACAGCGTTAGGTCCAACCCTCTCCGCCACCTTCATGTTACCCCTCCCCCGGATGGCGGAGATAAATCCAGAGAAAGAAGCGGCTCGGCCATCACTGATCACTGCTGTGTGACAGGCTGGCCACCCAGGCATGGCACAGAGCTGCAGCTTCCCCGTATGAGACTTGAACTCTCCCTCTCACACTGTTGGCCGCAGGTCAGTTGTTTAACCACTTTGGTCCTCAATTTCATCATCTCTAAAACAGGAACAACAGCTCATTCGTTCCATAGCTATTGACTTGAGCATCTGTTATGTGCCACTTGCTATTTAAACCCTCCAGAGTCATCAGTGAACTGAAGAGATTAAAAAAAAAAATCTGCCCTCTGATTGTGAGGATTGCATGAAATGATGTGCACAAAGAACTCAGCCCAGACACAGAGAGGGCTTACTACATTATCAGTCTCGGTCTGAAGCTCTCTCACATATCCTTTTCCTTCCTGCTACATTGGCTGGAGTTTGACAGTGATACTTGTGGACCCTCTTGCTGGCTGAAACCCAGGGTGGACTCACTAGGGAACGGCACAAGAATACAGACCACCCATCCCACGGTATACCTCACTGAAGAGTCTGAGATAGACACTGAGACTGAAGATCTACCCACCATGGTTCGAACATTCAGAATGAAGAGAGCAAGACAGAAAGATAAGGGGTTTCCAAATCTTATTCAGACAAGCCTGAATACAGCTTCCGTATACACTGTGGCACTTTGACTAATGAGAAGGCATCATGCCCAGGGGAATGGTAAGAGTCCAGCGATGACCACTGAGTGACACCTCATTCTTGACCACCCTTGGTCTCTCCAAGTTCAAGTGCAAGAAAATGTCCTCCCCCCTATGGGCCAACTCACCAGCGACGAGACCTGGTCTGCTTGCAACTCTGGAAGGAACCAAGACCAAGTGCCGTGGAAGCACAGGGAAGCCGTTCCGAGTGACGCCCAACCCTAGAGACGGCAGGTGTGCTGTCTTCTGACCTCATTTTCCTTTAATGCATCAGCAAACTACTGATCTCATTTGGGTTATTTTCTCAGGCTGCTGCTTCCCTCCTTGGAGGCTTGGCCTTCTACGAGAGGTGTGAGTTAAAACCAGCAGGGGATGTTGTTTTTAAAAACCCATGCCAGCTATTGGTTTAGCGAGCCGGGGGCAGAGCCCAGTTAAAGTCAGGGCCCTTTAACCAACCCCTGGCTTACTCCAGGCTGCGCCAGGGTTAAGACCCTTTGCCTTGACCAGCGGCTTCTTCATTCACGTGTCCAAGGATATGTCTGTCCCCGGATTTCTCCCACCCCTTGACTGCCAAATTCTGCCAGCGCGGATTTGAACCTGCTCTGAGCTGCACACCTGCTCCAAAACAGCTCACTGGGGTTTGTCTTCAGTGCTAGGATCCCTGACCGCTGGGGAAAGACACCACATCCCTGTCCTTCCCCTTGCCAGTTGACCACTGCCAAGGGCTGAACACAACCCTGGAGTTTTCTAAACTAATTAAATAGATATGATGCCAGCAAATTATTTTTTAAAGAAATAAATCACCAGTAGCCTAACATTGCCAATAAATTGCTGGAGTGTGTGTGTGTGTGTGTGTGTGTGTGTGTGTGTGTGGCTTCCTCTTGGTCCTGGGCATTAACACAAGGGATCTCTTGAGTAATCTTGGTATTTCGAAGTTTCATGAGAGCAACATCTCCCGGGACGGGACTGCTTCTCATGGCCTTCCCCTAAAAGGCTGCGTAAGCTTTCGTGGAGCCCATGAGTCATCATTTACTTCCCAGTCGTTGGACACCTGGGCTGCGTCCGATCTGTCACTGTGACTGTGTTGAGTGTGACGTGCCGAGCTTGCCCCGGGTCGCAGGCCTGCAGTGCTGAGGGCCATTGCCAAGTAGGAATGACGCATCAAAATTTCCTTGCTAGCGTACCCCATGTTAAATGGATTTCGCTGTTGACATTGCATGTAAGGTGACCTTGCTCAAGGACCAAGGCGGATCCGGGTTTAGAGCTGATCAGGTTTGAGGAAGTATCCCGCTCCTTGAGTTTAGGACGTTCCCGGTTGAAGACAATAGGGGTTTTAGGGAAGTTAGAGGTTGAAGATTATTGCTGCTGGGATTAGGGCGTTCCTGCTGCCTGAGCTCCCGTTGAGTTCTCGGGAGATTCAGAAAGGATATTGGAAAAAAGCCTCCTGGAGTAGGGGAATTGGGCGGAGGAGAACTGGGATTGCCCCAGAACGTGTGTGTAGAGGCCGGTGTGAGTTCGGGAATAAAGATTGCTGTTTGAATCTACAAGGTGTGTGGTGGCTCGTGATTCTGTGCCCAGACAAGACATTGGCACTGCAGGTTCTCTCTCGTTGGCATCATTTCCGTTTCTGGCTTCAGCCACGACACCCTTTCTTTGTGACACCTGCTCTCCACAAAGTCGGCCCAAACAAATCTCCCTTCCATGAGGTGCTCTTGACATTTGGGTGGGACAGGGCTTCTTCCCCAAGCTCTGAAGGAAGTTTGGAATTTCTCCATCTCTAAAACTGTCCCTCGGGCATTGTGACAATCAGGGTCCCCAGGGGGTCCGAGTGGGAGACCTCCACACTTCACCCATGGGCTTATGTCTTGATTTCTCAGACTCTGGTCAGAGCTCCTCAGGGGAGATCTCGGGACAGGAGACGTCTGGAGAGTCCCCCGGAGCAGGGCCAGCTCCGTAAGTGAATGCTCACCGGCCCTCACCCAGCCCTCTGCTGGCAGCTTTGAGTTTGGCTTCAGCCATTTGCTCCCACCGTCTCCTGCTTACTACGGTTATGCACTTCTCACCTTTCCTTGGTCTGCCCCCTCTTATTTCCTCTTCTGAGACCCACATGCAGGTCTTGCCAGCACCCACCCAGGAGAAGCCCACCGACCGGGTGAGGTCACAGGGCAGAAGAGACGACTCAGGGTTCCTGCCTGAGCCTCTTTCTAGCTACTAGAGGAGGTATTTGGAGCCCCGAGAGGCAGATGTCCTCATCTGTGGGGTGGAATATCGATATCATAGGAACGCGTGAGGCTTAGCAACCTCAGGGACCTGCTAGGAATTCATTCAAAGTGGCTGGTGTTGCTGCTGCTGCTGTCCCCCTCCAGGATCATGCGGGGGCGTGGAAGACAGGACCCCATGTTACAGAAGAAGAGCCAGAAGTCCAGAGAGGTTAACGAACCTGCTGAAGTCACCAAGACACTTCCTGGCTCACTAGCAACCAAAGGGATCTAAGTCCAGGCTGATTATCTCCCTAATTCAGCATCTTTCCACCACGCTCCCCCACCTCCCTTTCAAGAAGAGTAGAAAACTGTATTATTGCCTCCTGTCCTTGACTATTTAAGCCATTTGGAAGAGAAAAAGTCACGCTAAGCAACAGCACAATGTGGAGACGGGAAAAGCAAAGCCGTGTTCATGCTATCACGAGCGCCACCGGGGGTCCTTTGTCTTCAAATGCACCCGCTATATTCTTGAAATACCGCAGGGGACATGAAATCCGGTCTTTGTTTTGTGATTTTGCTTCACATAAATGAAAGCCATATGACACCGGGGTCTTCTGGAGACTGTACGCCGTATAGGTCAGTCTTCTTAATCGTGGAGATGGCTGTCGTTCATTGTGTCCTTGCAATTCTCTCATAATTGCAGCCTTCGGGCTAACATTTATACAAAGCTTACAGTAGATTCGCAAAGGTGAAGTTATCGGAAAAGATTTAAATGGCTCAGATGAGATATCAACACTGTGGCTGAATTCAATGAAATGCAGAAAGGAAAAAAAAAGTCCATTTTTGTCCTGTCTAGAGAACAAGTTGGAATGAGCATGCGTCCCCGCAACCGCACACCCCTCTGCAGCCGAGGACCCTTGTCGCTATTCAGTCCCTGCCGCCACTCAACAAGATATGGAATCAATTGTCACTCTCTTTATTTACCAGGTGCCACGCGGCAGGCTGGCAGGCCGAGATACTCGCCCAACACGGAGCAGGCCGATGCACAGCACCTGAGAAGTCTTCACAGGGAAAAAAAGAGCATGTTTATTCACATCCCATTTCCTCCTAGAGAATATCGACCCCGGAGAAAGCCACTTCCAGTTTGCATCTCATAATTGCAAATACTTTCTGAATTTCTATTTGGAAAGCAGCTGTTGGAACGAATTGGCTTTCCCCGAGGAATGTGCCGTCTCTCTCCCAACCGCGCTCAAGAGGCGATAAGATGCTGGCCGCCCGGACACCCGGCTTGGGTTCCTCACCAAGATTATTACACGTGAAATTTTCCTTCCAGGATTTTGAAATCATGTTCAGGCATTTTCTGGTCTTATGGTTTTAAGGCAATGATTCTCCAAGTGTGCTCAGGGCTCCGAATCACCTGGAGACCTTGGGAAAAAAAAATAGAATAACCCAGGTGTTTTCCTACGGCTGGCATCTGTGTTTGTGAGCTGGGGAGGGATTTGGGTGCACACCAAAGATCAAGGACTTCCGCTTTAAGTCACTGGAGCAGCAAGATCCTCAAACTTCCAGGTGCATAAAGTCCCCTGGGAGCTGGGTTAAAATGCAGAGGTCCCAGAGGTCTGCAGTGGGCCAGACTCCTCATTCCTGACCTCTCCCAAGGGCCCACATGGAGCTGGAGATGCTGATCCACCATGTGAGTGGCAGGGCTCTTGGACGGGGCTCTCAGCTGGGCATGATTTTGTCTGCTGTAGGCATTTGAGGACGTTCATAAACATTCTGGGTGATTATAACTGGGGGGAGGGTGGTCCTGGCATCCCATGGGCAGAGGCCAGGGATGCTGCTGAATCCCCTGTGGTGCACAGGAGACGCCCACGTCCCACTCAACAGAGAACTGCCAGCCCTGAACATGGATAGGGTGGAGCTAGGAAGGTCCACTGGTGCACACGTAGGAAAATAAACGTAGCACCAGAAAGAGGCAAAATGGAGAAGTCCCTGCCTAACTAGGAGGAAGAATAAAATCAACATCCCTCCCTCAGAGCCGCTTCCACAGGAGGATTCATGATCTACAGGCTACAAAAAGAAACCTACCCGCTTGACCCTCGGGTCCCAAAAAGTCTCAGGCACCTGAAGGAAACGTGTAAAATGCTGGTGATGTCGGTGTACAACAGAGGAGCTGCTCTTTCTAGAATTCCCAATGACAGGTCTAAATGTCTTACTTCCTAACAGGATACTGCAAAATCAGGCAGACCCACCAAGGAAAACTCTGCTGGGTACCAGAATTTGAACGGTCCTGCGGATTCAGTTAATTAATGAAAACTAAGACCTAGAGGGTCACAGGTACTCCCAGGGTAACCAGCTTGGCTTCCCTGGAGGGTCCTGAGGGTCCAGGTGGACCTCTCCTGGGCATGTCCAGCTCAGCACAGTCACACTCCCAGGCTTAGCCACAGAGTTCTGGTCACCTTGACACACTGAGTTTTACCGTGAGAATTCTGCCACGGGCCTGGGTTCCTCAACGGTGTCATGGAGAGATGAGAGTTTCTAGTCTTCCTGTCTGAGGGGGAAGTGGGCTGTGTCCAGCAGGTCTGAGGAGGGAGTGGTGGGAGATGAGGTGGAGAGTGACCACCGGGTCCAAGGCATTGCACTGCGTAACCAGAAGCCCAAGCTAGGGAGCACCCCGCAGAGAGAGGATGAGCCCCCAAAACTTTGGGACATGGCCCTCTTTGTTCTTCGTCTCGAGCTGTAAGAATCACCTCTGGGACCAATCTCACGGTGGCAGGGAAGGAGCCTCGCTGGAGAACTGTGGAAATGCCTTCTGATCAACAGCAGGGCAACATGGCGCCCTGGGATCAGGGGGAGGAACCACGGTCCCTGCTCAGTGGTCTCCTGGGAGAAGAGCTAGGAAGAAGATTTCTCAGCTCTGCCTAATACCTACGGCCTCTGAGCTTCCCCGCTGGCCAGGGGAGGCCATGCTGATAGCTGGGGTGTTCTGGCGGAGGAAAGGGAACCCCGGCCAAGGTGCATATGCAGAAGCTGTGGGTAAGGTAGGTGGGTGAGAGGGGCCAGGAGGGGGGGGCAGCCATGCACACCCAGCCAGGGCCAGGTGTGCTGTACTAAGCCTCCCCCGTTGTCCGAATACCTGCTTCCCCAAAAGAATGAGGCGTCCTCATCTGTGGTCCAAACAGGTCTTGGTACTGAACTTGCCCACAGGACTTATTCCAAGGTGTTGAAATTGAGTATGTGCATGTATGTGTGCACAGGTGTGCACAGGTGTGTCTCCTGCCCAGACTGCGGGCACTAGGTGGCTGTTCCTCATTCACCTGTGAGCCTACCCCAGCACCCACCTCAATGGCAAATGCCCAAGAAATATGTAGACATGCGCTGAGCCCGGTGTACACACTGCAATCCCAGGGACTCAGTCGACCAGGGCAGGAAGGTCGCAAGTTTGAGGCCAGTCTGGGCAACTTGAGAGAATCTGCCTCAAAATACATTTTTAAAGACTTGTTTCAAAGGGCTGGGGATGCTGCTCAGTGGTAGAGTGCCCCTGGGCTCAACCACCAGTACCGCAAAAAAAAATAAAATAATAAAAAAAATTATATATATATATATATATATATATTTAGACATGTTCCAGAAAAGACAGTTGGGATTTAGGAAACACTGCAGAATCAGACCCCAAACTCTCCTGACCCCTGAAGAGGTCCTCTGTGTTTCCCAGGCCGGGCAACCCATCCCCCCTGCCTCTACAACACACATATTTACATGCGGTTACTTTTGTCTTGAGAAACACCCAGATCATAGTCAACCTGGCCCAGGTGAGGTTGAGCTCACCTTGAACTCAAAAATGGGCGTGTGACCCAAGCCTGGCCAATCAGTGTATTCTCTCCCCCTGGGCAGTGATTATTCCAGTATGACCATAATCCAAGCCAGAGCAGCAAACCTCTAATGTGGTACTGCTGGAAGCTGTGAGAATGTCACCTCCTGCTGGGCTGTGGGAATGTCACAAGGCCTGGGGTCTTTGCTATGGAAAATTAGCCTGAAGGTGAAGCTGGAGGAGAGGAACCCGGAGCTGAAGAGAAACCAAGTCCTGAAGACACTGTTGAGCCCCTGGATACAGCCATGTCTGAAACCTATGCCTGTCTCTCCAAGGACATCTATTTACATGAGCAAAACTGTTTTTCCTGCTTTCTGATTGCAATTCGTGGATCCATGAGTCATGTTCTCCCAGCAGTAATTCTCTGGGGAGCCTCTGGGGGAGCCGAAACCAATGCAAAGTCCAGTCCTTCTCTCAGGCCAGTCAATCAAACCCCTGAGCTGTATCCAAATGAGCATGACCACAGCCCACCATCTCCGCTGGGCCCTGGGAGGCCTGCCCCAGGAGCCCTGAGTTCAGATAAGAGACCAAGGTCAAGTCCGACCTTGACATTTTCTTTGGCTGACCCACTTCACCCCTTGGGCCAAAGACATTCAGAAACATGCTATCTCCAAAATGTGCCACCCACAGCAGGTACCACGAAATCCAGGGACACGGTGCCCACCCAGCCAGCACACCAGGGCGTGCAGCTGTTTACAAACGTCTGGGGTAGGTGGTATTTTGGGGGTAGGTGGTATTTTTGAAAGCATCAGATATTTAAAACCACGCTAAATGAAACAAGTCATTTCTAACCAGTAAGTCTGCAAGCAGGAATTTAAAGTCTCCCTTGCCCTTTGGTTGGTGAGTGCTAATTAATTCTAGAAGGGGGAGGAAGAACTTTGGAAGCTCCACAGCCGCACTGTCAGGATGTCAAATTAGAGCTACTGTTAGTCCAACAATGTCACCCTGAAGGGCCACGATGAGCAAGTCCACGTCCGGAGATTAATAAGCTCCTCTGCCCCGCCCTCCGCCGCTTCCCCTTCCCGTCAGGACGTCCTGTCCAGGGCCAGCGTCACCAGAGCAGGACATCCGTGCTCTCGCATGGGTCAGGCCGTAACCTGTCCCTGGGAACCTCACATTGCAGATAAGCACCAGAGAAACCGGAAATGGAGGCCAGAAACAAAACGAAGGCCGCACAGCCACAATCTGAAAGTTCCTGGTGGCTTTCAGATTCCACAGGTGGAGGAAGTCCAGCTGCCGCTCCAAAGCAAGGGCCCTGCTCTCCTCCAGCAGAGAGTAAGTATCCAGAGACCACAGAGGCCCGGGTCCCTCCTGAAGTGCATGTGGGTGCGTGAGTGTGTGTGTGAGTGTGTGAGTCTGTGTGTAAGTGTGTGTGAGTGTGAATGTGTATGAGTGTGTGACAGTGTGTGTCAGTGTGTGTGACAGTGTGTGTATGAGTGTGTCAGTGTGAGTGTGAGTTGTGTGTGTCACTGTGTTTGTATGTGTGAGTGTGAGTGTGTGTGAGTATGTGTGCGTATGAGTGTGAATGTGTGTATGAGTGTGTGTGTGTGTGTGTATGTGTGTGTGTGAATATGTATGTGTGTGAGTGTGTGTGAGTGTGAATGTGTGTATGAGTGTGTGAGTGAGAGTGTGAGTATGTGTGTGTGAATGTGTATGTGTGTGTATGTGAGTGTGTGTGTATGAGTGTGAATGTGTGTATGAGTGTGTGTGTCAGTATGTGTGTGAGTGTGTGTGTGTGAGTGTGTGTGTGTATGAGTGTGTCAGTGTGAGTGTGAGTATGTGTGAGTGTGAGTGTGTGTGAGTATGTGTGCGTATGAGTGTGAATGTGTGTATGAGTGTGTGTGTGAGTGTGTGTGAGTATGTGTGTGTGTGAATATGTATGTGTGTGAGTGTGTGTGAGTGTGAATGTGTGTATGAGTGTGTGAGAGTGTGAGTATGTGTGTGTGAATGTGTATGTGTGTGTATGTGAGTGTGTGTGTATGAGTGTGAATGTGTGTATGAGTGTGTGTGTCAGTATGTGTGTGTGAGTGTGTGCGTGTGTGTTAGTGTGTGTGTGTGTCAGTGTATGTGTGTTGGGAACAGAGAGGGAAGAATGACACCTGCTGTCCTGAACTCCTCTGACGTGGAAGTCCCTTCCTGTGAGGATCATCTGGGTCGTGCTGTTCAAACAGGGGTCCCTCCGTCCACGGAGCCTCGTCATGAACCCTGGGGATCCTTCCATCAGCACTCATCTCTGTGACCAACTCAGCCCCTCCCGACTCCGTATGTAGTCTTAACACATCCGGTTTTCATGTTAAAAAAAAAAGAAATCTTGCAAGTCTGAGCGTCAACATGAGCTTTAAGCAAGTTCATTTAGTTTTTTAGAGGCTCTTTGTGGTGTTTATTTTTGAGGAAGTTTTGCTAATCAGTCAGAATCATCTGACAGGTGAGAAAACCCATGCCATCTAGAGGACCCGTGGAGGAGGAGTGTGGGGAAGTGCAGAGTCCCGTCCAGCGCTGACCAGGAGAGGACAGACATGGCTGGAGAGAAGCAGCGAGAGGGACAGGAAAGCTCCCCAAGGGAAGGGCCCTTTGCGAGTGGGGAGCGTCTTCCTCTCTGAGCTCCAACCCTCCTTTCGACTTTGCACAGTTACCTGTACGACGAGAACCACGGCTTCTTGTCTGAGGTTGGTGGCGAGCCCTGGTGGACAGACGGTGCCTGGAGAGCAGGGCCATGCCCACCGGAAGAGCCCAGGGCACGGGGCCCGATCCTGCAGGGAGCAGCCATCTCCAGAGCCTCTCCAGCCAACTCTGGTTCCAGTGGATGTCCACGCCCAGGGTCACCTGCCGTTGGCACTGTTTGTTTGTTCATTTTGGAGTTTGCGTCCACCAAATGCCAGACGCTGTACCTGGCCCCAGAGAGGGCCTGGGAAGTCACTGTTGTTGCAGACAGAAGTGGCTATGAGGGGGACATCTCTCTCGTCTCTTCTGGAGGGCCCTGGATGATAAGTCAGCTGAGCCAACGGGCCAGTGAGCAAGTGGACACATGGAGTTCCTGGGCAACAGTCCCACTTTGCCCCTTGGGGCTCCCCTTCTCCAGTCTCCAGACTTCATTTATTCCAGACAATTTAGTGAGCAACTACTGGGTCCCACGCATCTTTCTGGGCAGTGGGGTGGGTGCAGCAGGGAATAAAACAGACGAAAACTCTATCCCTGGGGGACTTCAGGAACAGAGACCAAGTCAGGTAGAGGGCAACCACTCGCCGGCCAGCCACGAGCCTAACTCGACTTCACAGTGCCTCAGTTTCCTCCTCTACCGAGTGGGACCATGATGTGATCAAGGGCTGCTTCCGGGACCCAATGTTAACTCAGTAATGCCTTCGGCCAGTGCCCGCGCATAGACACTCAATAACTGTGGACATTATGATGGTCATGATTGTCCTGGCTCTGCCCGGCATTCAGGGGACTGTAGCTTAGCAACAACATGTGGCTTCCTGGGCAAGGATTCTTGGCACCACATGCCCAGGCACGACAGCCCTGGGTGATGGTAACTCAGGTTTGTTTAAGCTCAGCAAAGTGGAAACAGGTGACCAGCACACGGTCTTCTCCAGCACTGGAAAACTCCACCTGGCCCAACTCTTATTCAGATTACAGGGAGCAGGAAAATAAAGGTTTAGGATGCAAGGGAAGGTTTTAGTCCAGAGGGCAAGAGCTGCACTGACCCTCACAGTCCCTGCAGCCTGCCTGAGGCATTAGGACATAATTGAATATGCTGTGGCCGGACAGGCTGGGTTTAAATCTTCGTTTTCCACTTTCATGATGCCCTGGGCAGGTCCTTCTTTCCCCCTGAGCCTGTTACAGCAGGCTGAGAGAGTACACAGTGTCATGGTGAAGAGCAAAAGCATGTGCCTGGAATGTAGTATGTGCTCAGTTAACTTGGGTCATCTCTCCACCTCCCCTAAACAGCAAAAACGTCCTGTGTTGAAACCACAAACATTGTACAAGTAACTTTTGGAATCCAGATTTGAATCAGAAAGGAAATATTTACAGACACATAATCGAGGGTATTAAGTTCTCTGTAGATTATTGAGTGTAAAACAGACATAAAGACACCAAGAAGGGCTGGGGAGATAGGTCAGTTGGTAGAGTACTTGCCTTGCATGCACAGGGCCCTGGGTTCGATCCCTAGCACCAAGAAAAAAAAGACACCAAATAGGCACAAATATCTGAAGAATGGCATTTGCAGTGGAAGATGAGAGATGCAGTATAAAGAACCCAGGGTTCTACCCCTAAATGGCCACACACCATTTAGGGAATGAGGAGAGATCTGCTCTGTTTTTGCAAACATCATACCTACGGCTGAGGATGGCAGGGGAGTGTGAATGTCCTTGCCTTCTGCCAGAGTGACAGGAACAGCCCAGACTGCCTGCCAACTCATCTCAGAGACACGCTTCTTCCACTACAGGAAAAGACAAGCTGATCAAGAGAAGCTAGTCCCAAAACTCTGCCCTAGCAGCAAGCCATATTTTATGCATCCGTTCCCAAATGAACCCAGCAAATAAGACCCCAAATGCACACCCCAAAATGACCGCACTTATTTTTTTATACAATAAAAGCGGCACAAGGGGCAAATCCCGGCTGCTCGGTTTCCTCGGGGGGAACTTCAGAGACCCTGTAGGCTTTAGTGAGTTTCAAAAAATCTGCAGACTCAGCCACTCACTGCTCGAGAGGCTAATGGGAAATAAAAAGGTCATTGACACAAGCACAGAGGTCGGGTGGGGGAGGGCAACAGAAAACCATGAAATCTATTTGGGGAAGAGCAGATGGATTTGCCTCTGAAAGGAAATCACAAAAATGCCTCTCTGGTGGGCCTCGGGATGCCCTGAAGCCTTCCAGGGCACACGGCAGGTCACATACAGCCACATCAATGTGCCCCAGGCACCCACAGCTGGGAGTTGGGAGGCCTGATACACTGGAGGCTCTGATCCCCCAGGTCCATGTCTTCAGTTAGCCATGGCTCCGTTTCACTGCCTGTGAAGTGGGCAGAATATCCACCCTTGAGGGGCTTGGGTAGGGTCATGTTTACAAAAATGCTTTGTAGACCACAGAATCATGAACTGGTGGAAATGAGTGTGTCTCACAAACACACACGCAGCAGATTCTCCTGCATTCTCTCTAGCACTGCATGGAATATGTGCCAAGTGTCTAGTACACTGCAACATGCTTCACGCTCTGGGAGAAAGATGAACACCCCAGCCGGCACAGTAAGGAATCAAGGTGTATCCTAATTAGCTTGCCTGGAAACAGGTAGCCTAGCAACAGGGCTGAGAACCATCATGCTCTTAAAGAGACATGGATATTCAGGTTGGCATGCCTGTGACCCTTCTGGTGTACGCCTCTCACATTCTGGGGTCTTCCCAGCAGACAGGGTCCCTCTGGGGCACTCTTGTCTTCTTTTCCTTCCTTTATATGTGAGTCAGCTTCCTGTTACTATAGCAAATGCCTGAGATAATCATCTTATAAAGAGAGAAGGTTTGTTTTCACTCATAGTACCTGGTCAGTTGGTCCTGTTGCTTTTGAGACTATGACAAGGCAGCATAACATGGCAGACAAAAGCAGCTCACTTCATGGTTAGAACACAAAAGAAAAGGAAGAGATGAGGGTACCCAATCCCCTTTGAGGGCACACCCCCAATAACCTAAAGACCTTCCACTAGGCCACACCTTTTAAAGGCTCCACCACCTCCCAATATCACCAAGCCTCTAACACATTGGTCTTTTGGGGACCTTCCAGGGCCCAACTCTAGCACCCTATAAACCACAAGAAGATAAAAGGGAGAGAAAATCCTGGGGATTCCAACTGCATTTTTCTGTATTGCTGCATACGTAACATTGACCACCCGTAGGAAAATAAAATTATCATATTACATTTTCTCAAAGGTTGGTTTTTATACCTTCAAACTGCTTTAAAATGTGAATTTTGTCCGAATCAAGAAATAACTTGAGAAGTGTAAAAAAGGGAAAGAGATTATAGTAGAATCAATATTAGCAAGAGCGAAATTGTAAGACTCGAGGCAATAAAAACCTTTCCCAAGCCAAGAAAAAGAGATCTCATCATAAAATTATAACAAATTACTTTAGTTTTCTCGCTTGGTAAATTGCTGGAATATTAGCATCACCGAGGCTACGCCTCCTTTCAACCAGAGACTGAGCTGGGGCCTCGGGCCTCACACGGACCAGACGGGGGCAGCAGCATGGTGACGACGTGCCCTTATTAACTGGCACCAGCGCGTGCTCTTTCAAACAGGCTTCTCTCCCTCGACCCCTCAGATCCCAAGACGCCCCCTTTCACTCAGCTGCCACCCCCTGCTCCGTTCAGCAGGACTCTGTGAATTCCACGTTTCCGTATGTTACAAAATACTGTTCTTCTTTCCATTCTCCCCCAGTTGTTTAAAAATTTAAAAACCATTCTGAGTTTGCAGGTTCAGAAAAACAGGCAGGGAGCCAGGTTTAACCCGCGGGCCCTGCTTCGTGGACTCCTGCTCAACATCCCTGAGCCCCTGAGACCCCTCCCAGAGGCAGCCAGAGCCAGGCCCAGGGGCCTTCTTTGCCAGGCTCGGGTGAAGGCATCCTCGCCCTTCTCACTCCTCCTGACAGGGACGTGCTCCTATCTGCTGAGCTCGAGGATTTCACTCTGCCATTCAAGCGCCCTGGGCTAGATGACTCTGAGCTTCTTTGAAGGACTCTGTCCTGCTGTCTAGAGTCACTCAGAATGTCTCGGGCCTGGTGGACAGCCACGGCCGACGCCGTCACACCCCGACGCCGAGCCGCCTCCTGGGTCAGTGCTCTAGTGCAGCGAATAGGACAAGAGTGGTGGGGTGGCAGGAGGTGGAGTCAGCATAGGGAAGAGGTGGAAGAATTACAAAAAGCAAGTTGGAAATGGGGCTGAACCTTGGTGTCCATGGGGGATGGATTCCTGGGTCCCCTTCTCCCCTTAAAATTCTTTGGATGGTCAATTTTCTTCTTTGATAAGGTGGTGCAGGACTTTCCTAGAACCTACGCACATTCTCTCGTATGTTTTAAATTATCTCGTGATTATGCATAACACCTCACACAACGTAAGTGCTCGGCAGATGGTTGTTATGCTGTATTACTTAGGAAATAATAACCCAAAAAGTCTGTGTGTGTTCAGTGATTTCTTCTTGATATTTTGGATCTGGTTGGTTGGGTCCACGCGTGTGGAACCCAGCGGCCACCTACACTCCACGATGGAGCGGCCTGGGCTGTTCAATGCAAAGGCAACAAGTCCGGCTCCTCCCAGCCTAGGAGGGTCCGGTCAGGAATGTCATTATTGGGTTAAAGGTGCCACATTCGAATCATGTCCAACCTGGACCATCCCAGGGTGGAGAAAGGCCCCGAAAACTCCGGAGCCGTGTCACTGATCTGGAGTGAGAATCCCACACTCCGCGTACTCCCCAGACATGGGCCTGCTGAGGAGGATGCTGGCACTTCAACCAAGACAGCGGAGGGGTGAGCCCAATGTCCACCCACTGGGTATCACAAAAACACGGTCATGACAGAGGCCTGGTGCCCGAGTTCCACTTCCCCCAGGCCATTCCCTCCCAAACCTTCATTTCTAGTGCCTTCTCCGAGTTGCCACATAAATTCCACGACTCAGGGACTGGACACTACAGTGGCCACCTTCTGAGAAACAGGAGTGAGTCCCCAATAGCCCAGGTCCTACTGCCCCCAAGGAAAGCACCAAGCAACACACAGAAACCCCCCAGGGTCGCTGGGCTGGTGGGAAGGGGCGCACGCGCACTCGTTTCTGGTTTCCATTCCAACCTTTCCACTGCCGGGCTTCCCAGCTCTGGGCCATGGAGCCTCCAACACGGACCACGGTACACAGGGCCTACGCCCAGCTCCAACCCTGTTCCTGCTCATTTGGGGAAAAAAAAATGCACATTTGAAAATATAGTTCTCAAGCTTCTATTGAGCTGGTTTGTATTGAAAGTGGCATTTAGAGAAACCAGAGAGAATTTATGGAGGAGCAGCCAGGATGATGAAGAGTCTTAAAACCGCATCCTTAGAGGAGCTCTGAAGGAACAGGGGATGTGAATTCTGGAAAAGTGAAGACTCAGAGAGGGGACGGAAGAATGTCACCATCTGGAAACCCTTGAAGAGCTGTCACAAAAAAGGAAAATGAGGGAAGGATCTAGGACTGACGGAGGCGCCCCCAGCAGGGGTGCTAATCCCTGCAGACTCAGAGCGCTCTGCGCACCACGCGCGCTCAAACCCGCCTCTGACCACCCACCCTAACTGCAAAGGAGAAATGAAGTGAATAACACAACGTGCGTTTGGAAAACAAGTTCCCCAGCGGGACTAGACCAGCCGGCAGGTGATTCCAGCAAACGTAGTCGATGCTGATTTTCATATTTGGCATTAGAAGGCATGAGAGTTAAATAAATGTGCTTGTATGAAGGATCACCACGACTGTGACAGCTACCACCTGCACGTCTCAGGTTCTGACTCCGATGCCAGGAGATGTGGCACCATGGATGGGAACGAGCCCTGGTAATTTCAAATAAAACAGGACGCAGTCTCCACATAGGTGCACTCTTCAAACCCTCAGTGTGAATTCAACCACACCACCAGCTCTGCGATGGGATCCTTGTAAACAGGTTCTGGACCTCCCAGCAGGTGGAGGACCTGGAAGAAACCTTTCCCCGGTGAGTCACGAGACATTTCTTCCTCTCGACTTGACGCCTGTAGCCTCCCTCAGTCCCCAGGAGAAGCAAGGGCTCTGCACACACTTGCAAACACCCCTGAAAGAGTAGAACGAACACACACACACACACACACACACACACACACACACACACACGGAAGCCCCCTCTGCAGGAGACGGGTTTCAACAGATGATAAAGATGACCTCCAGCTCACCTCTGTGCCTCTGCGCCCGTCACCACTGACACATCCCATCGACAGCTCAGTGGATCGTTGGCAAAAATCCCAAGTGATGAGTTCTCTCATGAAGGTGGACCACGGAGGCACTGAGGGGTTAAATCACTTGCCCAGATTCACACCGCTCACGGCAGAATGGGGATTGGAACCCAGGTATTCATTCTGGCCCCACTGTCTCAGCCCATAACCCCAACACACTGTCCCTCTCCCTATAGATGCTAGAACATTCCAGCCAAGAGGCACCAAGCTCTTCCTTAGGAACAGAAGAGCTGCCCGTCTCGGGGGCCGTCCCAGGCTGGGTGGAGGAGAGCAGACCCAAGCAGGGCAAGGTGGTTTTCAGTGTCCGATGACACCCAGGAAGGGGCCAGGTCTCTGGGGGAGAGCAGAACCCACAGCTATCGACACCTGTGGCTGCCTTGGGTTGGCATGGCGAAGGAATGGAAGGCGGCCCAGGACCACAGTGAGGGAGAGAGCAGGAGGTGACCCTCTAGGGGCAGGAGCAGCCAGGTCACCAGAGTCTTCCAACCCAGGGGTAGCAACTTGCACCTCCTCCTCGCATTGTGAGGTCCCCCTGCACCACCAAGGGCACATCTCACGTCCACGGATCTCGCCTCCAGGGCTGGGGCTCCAAGGATGGAGAAGGGGTGGGTGGAGGTGGGCTCCAGGAATGGGGGAGGGAGGCCAAGACACCGTGGGGGAGGGGAGAGAGACAAGGGGAAGGGAGATGAGGTCAAGGGGAAATAAAGGCATGCCCCAGGCTGTGGGGGGCCCAGGGTGGCTTCCCGGCCACGGCAAAGAGCCACACTCTTCCAAACGGTCCTTACCCCCAGGATGCTGGGCCCCAGCTGGGACACGGGCCTCGCCAGGAGCTGTGGGGTTCCCTCCCCTGTTACTCGGGTCCCCGGGGCTCTGGCGCGTCTGCTTTCATTGTCCACCCAGAACGCCTCTGGCAGCCTGGCCTCAGCTCGGACCTTCCAAAGCAGCGTGAGGATGTTTGACAAGTGCTCTCTGACAAGGTCCGCCAGCCGCAGCCCTGCTCGTCACAGGAGAGACGGAGCCAGAGGACAGCCTCCAGCCGAGGGGGTAGGACAGCTCGAGGGGAGCAGCAGCCCTTGGCTCCAGAGGGCCGCCGGCCTCGGGCCACAGCCACCAGCACAGAGGCCTCTCCAGCAGAAGTGAAAGTGGGAGTTAGAACTTCTGTACTTTGATGTTCTGAGCTGGTTCCAGCCCCTCTCCCGGGGGAAATGAAGAGTCCAGAAGGAGATGTCTCATTCTCAGCACAACAGAAGGCCACATGGCCAGACCAGAGCGCGACAGGTGGCTCCTAGTGGGGACGGGTCCGCTGTGCATGCTGGTGGTGGTGGTGAGGGGGGTGCTCCCATTTGAAAGGCAAAGTGTCTGCTTCACGAAGATCAGGAAGGGAGAGGACTAACACCTCGAGCCCGTGGTGGGGACCTCCAAATTTAAAAAATTATTTAAAGAAATGACTGTTGACATATTAATAGAAATGATGCTGATACAGCAACAACACAGCGTCTGCTGAATGCCTATCCTCTAGAATAGTCTTGGGCTACAGTTTGGGCCAAAAGTAAATAGGAGAGGGTGCAGGACATGTTCCTGGCCATGAAGGAAGCCCCCAGAAGATCACGGTGCCCACATACAGGGTACGATGCCCATGTGCACCTCCCACCCCGTGGGGGTGGGCACAGTGGGTTCTCTCCGGGTGTGGCTCCTATCACAGGCCTCTCCTGACGCCACTGGGCACCACGGACTGTGAGCTCCTCCAGGGTACGAAACCCAATTCCCTGATGCCACCATCTTCTAGCCCAAGGAGAAACAGAGGATATAAGTGTCCACTGAACACACAGCCCTCCCAGACGGTGGTCAGGCAGGGGCCAGGGTCAACAGCCAACATTGGGCTTCTGACGTGCAGCCCCAGGAGCATGGATGAGAACTGGAGCCCTCTGAGCCTCAGTTTCTTTATTTGTAAAATGGGAATTCAAATAGCACCTACGTCAAAGCACTGCTGGGGAAGTAAATGGATCCTCGCAACCACCAGGATGGCTACTCTAAAAAAAAAAAAAAACAAACAGAAAATAGCAAGAGGTGGTGAGGACACAGAGAAACCGGGAACGCTGCACGCTGTTCCTGGGATGTAAAATGCCACGGCCTCCATGAGAAACTGTACAGCGGTTCCTTGGAACATTGAAAATAGAATTACTGTGTGATCGAGCGATTCTGCCTCCTAAAAGGATTGAAAGCAAGGCCTCGGAGGAATATCTGTACAGGGTTCTTCACGACAGCTAATGTGAGCAGGAACCAAGGGTCCACAGGTCGATGCCTGGACAAGCCAAGCCTGGAGCATTCCTACAATGGAATCATTCAGCCTTTAAAAGAGGAGATTCTGACATAAACTACCACATGGAGGAAGCAAGCAAGTCCCTGAATGTGAAATAAACCAGTCACAGGAAGACAGATACTGTGGGATTCTACTGGTGTGAGGTCCCTGGAGTGTCAAAATCACCAAGAAAGAAAGACGAACAATAGTGTCCAGGGGCCCAGGGGAGGGGAGATGGGGAGACTGTTCAATAGGAGGGAGGTGCAGTTTCACAAGACGGAAAGAGTTCAGAAGGTGGATGGTGTGTTGGTCAGACGTTATGAGTATGTTTAACACCACAAAACTGAACTCTTAAAAATGGTTAAGGTGTGCCAGGCATGGTGGTGCACACCTGTGATTCCAGCAGCTCAGGAGGCTGAGGCAGGAGGATTTCAAGTCTGAGGCCAGCCTCAGCAACCTAGTGAGGTCCTAGCAACTTAGCAAGGGCCTGTCTCAAAATAAAAAATAAAAAAGATGGGGGATACAGCTCAGTGGTAAAGCACTCCTGGGTTCAATCACTGAGACCAAAAAAGAAAAAAAAATTAAGATGGTAAATTTTCTTGAGTATATTTTAATGCAATATAAAGCTGGAGAAGAAAGAAAATTGAATGAGTTAACACATATGTGGCACTTAAAATAGTGCCCGACTCCACCATTACCATTATCCTCATCTGTGTCTTCATCCTCATCCTCAGTAACACCGTCACGTCACGCCGTCTGGGTCTGTGTGTGGGTAATTCTCTTTATTTGCCCTCCTACTCAACTTCATGCTCCCTAAGACTGAACCCCGCCCTGCCAGGGCCTCAACCCAGCACTGCCCACATTAGTGACACAGTGCACACATACTGCCATGGTCTCAACTGGGGTTAGGTGATGCCCAAAGGTCTGCTTTTTTTGCAGGCTTGGTGCTATCGGGAGGTGGTGGACCTTTAAGGGGCGGAGCCTAGTGAGAGGTCCTGAAGTCACTGGCAGCATGTCCTCAGAAGGGATCATTGGCCCCAGTCTTTCTGATTCTCTGTTTAGTGATGTAAGCTCTTCAACACATGCATACCTCCTCCATGATGTCATGCAGCTGAGAGACAGAGGGCCCTAACCAGGACTGAGCCAGTACCAGCATCATGCCCTTTAGCCTCCAGACTGTGAATTAATAAACCTTTTCTTCTCCATAAGTAGCTCTTGTCGGGTATGTCATTATAGTCACAGAAAGCTGACGAGTACACCAAGCACTTGGTTGGTTGATACTTGAATAAAGGAACAAATAGACAAATATCCGTCTCCTAAAGTCCTCTTTGAAGTCCCCTTTTGACATGATGACATTGCAGGCCCCTTTTGACATGATGACATTGCAGGCTATCTTGAGACAGGCTTGATCCCTCACCTGGTGGCCCTGTCTTGCAGCATGTTAGCATTCTGTGGCTGCGTTGCTTCTGTAGAACAGTAGTGGGTGGTGAGCCTGGAGCAGGAGCTGAGGACAGAGGTGAAAGTGCTCAGCCAGGAAGACTCTCAGGAAGTCGTTTCCATCCTCAGATGCACGTAGGACAGGAGGCTCTTGCACAATCACCTTGAATTTCGTGTCAGCCAGTGAACATTAAGCACAGGGATCGGGAGCAGAATACCTGGACTTTTGCACGAGAAGGAGGCAGGCCACAACTCCCATCACCATGGCACAGCTCGAAGTGCAGCACGCCATCTCAGTCCAGAATCAAAGATGGATATCGGACAAGGGATTCCGCTAGACCAAACGGTATTCCCCTCTCAATGGTGGAACCTTCTGGCAACAGGGCCAGAAAGAGGAAACTGGACCAGTGTGAGGATCTTCATGGGCTGAACCAGGATTCGAACCCAGGATTCCAGAGCCCTGGTTGTCCCTTTACCCCTGCTGACAGGAGCTAAAGGTCATTGGCAGAGGGTGTCTCAGAAGCCTGCTGACCATCACAGCCAGCGGAACACTTGCCCATGACGTAAAGGCAGATACTTACACTTGCACACAAAGGTGCCAATCTTTGAATTTTAACAGGAACTTGATGCTGCTACTGATTTGAAAACTAACGTGCTGAAACCACAGCATGTGTCATCTGTAGAAAGGTGACTGCAGACCCCACCACGTGGTGGGGAGTCAGCTTTGCACATTAGTGGGTGTGACATCTGCTTCCTAATTGCATGTATTTCGAATGTGCCGGGGGAGCTGACCATTCTCAGTGCACCACGGTGTCCAGTCCGTCCACCTCTGTTACATTAGCACTGCAAGCATCCCCACCCCCGACACTCACGGTTTCACCTCCATGAGTTCAGTTACCTGCAGTCAACCACGGTCCAAAGATACTAAATAGAGAATTCCAGAAATAAATTATTCACAAGTTTGAAAGAACTTTTATTACAGTGCATTATCATCCTTGCTCTGTTTTATTAATTACTGTTGCTCTCTTACTTGGCCTAATTTAGAAATTAAACTTCATCAAAGGTAGGCATGCGTAATAAAGAACTAGTGTACAGAGTTCAATGCTGTCCACTGTTTCAGGAACCCACGGAAAGTCTTTGAACAAATGCCCTGGATACAGGTGGCCTGCTGTGTTAGTGAGAGCAGGCAGGCAGGAAATAGAAAAGGTGTCCCAATAAGAAAAGAAGTAAAGCATCCCTGCCTGCAGATGGTACAATCCTATAGGTGGAAAAGGAAATCCTAGAGCAACACACACACCGCTCACACACACACACTCTTACACGCTCACACCCTCTACACCTGTTGAATAAATTCAGTAATGTTATAGAATATAAGATCGATGTTTAAAATCAGTTACGTTTCTTTACACTAAAATGATCTATCTGAATAAAAATCAAGAAAACAATCCTATGTATGATAGCATCAAAAAGAAGAAAACACTTGGGAATAAATTTAACCAAGGTGATGAAAGAAAGGAACGTTGAAGTCGATAGAACATCGGCGAAAGAAATGGAAGAAGACACAAATAAACATCAAGATGTATCCTATGTTCATGGATTTAAAGAAATAACATTGTTAAAAAAAAAAAAATGTCCATGCCATCTGAAACGTGCAAATTCAATGCATTTCCCACCGAAATTCTAACAGCATTCCCCACAGAAATAGAAAAATCAACTCTAAAATTCATACGGAAACATGTAAATATATATATATATATAAAATAACAAAATAAAATAAAAACTTGGTCATCAAAGCAATCTCAAGGAAGAAAAGGTTGGAGACATCAAATTTCCTGATTTTAACTTGAATTGAAGGAATGGTAACCAAAAACTGGGTGAGAGAAAGCCAGGCGTGCAGACCGAGAGACAGAGCCCAGAAGTGAACCCACGTGTGGGCAGCCAACTGCTTCTGAACCAAGAAGACACGGGGAGCAAGGGCAGCCTTTGTCATAGGTGATATCAGGAAAATTGATGTCCACATTCAACAGAGTGAAACTGGACCCTGATATAAGCACAAGAACCAACTTAAAACGGATGAAAGACCTAAACATAAGACTTAAACCATAAAACTCTTAACAGAAAACACGGGGGTGGGAGGAAGAGGGAAAAAGCTCCTTGGCCTTGACCTTGGTGATGACTTTGGGATATCGGAGCAAAATCTCAGGCAACAAAAGCAAAAATGAATAAGTGTGGGGTTTTTTTCATCACTATAACAAAATACCTGAGATAATTAACTTCCGAGAGAAAAGGTTATTTAGCTCTCAGCTCCAGAGACTCACAGTTCTCAGGGAGCGGGTGGAAGAGGATCAATGGTGTGTGGGTCAGATTTTCATCCCTGTGACTGAAACACCTGACATAAACAACTTAAAGGAGACAGACTTTATTTTGTCAGTCCATATGGACTCATTCCAAGACAGGAACAGGGTGGAAGGGAAACTCTCTCAGCTCATGGTGAGAAGAAAGTGACTTGGGAGAAGATAAACCCTCCCAGCCCCAGTGACCTGCTTTCTCCAAGTAGGTCCCGCCTCCCAGGGCTTGATTCAGCTGTCAATCCCCTTGATGGATTGATCCACGGATGAGGTCGGACCCTCATGATCGGAACATGGCCTACAAGCCCCACCTCTGAACATGTGAGGCTTTGGCTATCATCAAAAAGACGAGACAGCAGATGGTGTCAAGGGTGTGGAGACCCAGGAATCCTGTACAGTGTGGTGAGAAGGTAACTGATGAAGCCTTTCTGGGAAACAGTTTGGAGCTTCCTCAAAAGAAATTAGAGTTTAGTGCTGTATGCCATTTCATGTATCCACGGAATGTCTTGGAACAAACGCCCCGTGGATAGTGGCGCACATACATGACCCTGTGCATTGCAGCGTTCTTCACAATAGCCAAGATATAGAAACAGCCTAAGTGTCTGTCAAGGAAGGAATGGATAAAGAAACTGTGGGGTGTGTATGTACATACATAAAGGAATATTACTCAGCCTTCAAGAAGAATATCCTGACATTTGGGACAACACAGATAAGCCCGGAGGACACTGAAGATTAATGTAGTAGAAATAAAGAAATAAAAAACACTGAAGGGTTGATTTCATTGATATGTGGAATCTTTATATGTTAGATACATAGAAGAGAGTAAAATGGTGGGTAGGAGGGGCTGAGAACTGGGGAGATCCAGGTCTGTGTCATTTTTGGAGGAAACAAGGATAGTAAAACACCTCTGAGTGTCCCCCTCCATTCCTCAGAACCAACTCAAGTGAAGGGAACAGTGGAGTGACTTGGGGCCAGAATGCCAGAAACATGTTCTCTCTTGAAGGACACGGCCTCCTCTCAGGTGTGCGGGGACTTGGGGGAAATGGCACTCTCTGTAGAAAGCTGCTCTCCTGTGTGCTCGCCAAGTTCCTGGGGTGCTGGTCATCAGTGGGACAGAGCAAGCTAAGCTAGCCATGTCGCTGCTTCTGTAGCCTGATCAAATCCCTCCCTTACAGTAACTGGTGCAGAATTGGGGGCACCGTGGACAGTCACCGGCTGCCACTAGACCAGGCACCACGAGGGACGGAGGTGCCGTCTAGCCCTGGCTACGGAACCTACCCCCTGCGCATTTTGTAGGAGACGTGTGACTTGCTCGCCATCTCGGGGTATTTTCCTGGGTCTCTGGGAAACCTATCCCGTTGCCCGGCACAACTGGACTGCACACAGCACCAGTGCAAGGTGCAGACCGTCGCTCTCCGGGCGAGGACGTCTGAGACCCAGGGTGCAGGGCTGCTTGCTGGGGATTTAGGTGCTCTTACCGCTAAGAAGGGGGGAGCAACTCTGAGGTGCTGGGCGCTCACTGACCTCACCGCGGTCGTCATCGCCCTGGGCTACTTCTGTCGGAATATCATGTGGTGTCCCTTAAATCAACAGCGTAAAGAAAGCTGTCCTGGGGCCGCACATTTGCAGAATTAGAATAACAGAAAGCAGCAACCGACCACCTTCAGAGCATGAATCAAATCGCAGCCAGCGATGGCTCCAAGTGCTTCCTGCGCGTGCTGGCAGCTGTTCCGCACGGTTCCCGTGACTGGTGCTGCTGTGGTTTCCGTGTTCTCGGTGACAATGCTGAGCACTGTGGAGGACAGACGTGAAGATGGTCCCCAACCGTCCCTGACTTCCGATGTCCGTGCCTTGGGACCCATGCTCCCCTGGGGAAGGGTCTGTGACTGGCTTCTGATCGACAGATAAGGGACGAAAGTGACGGATGTCACCTCGGTCTACTTCTCAGATTCTCACTCCATCCTGCGAGGAGACTCTCATGGCCTCTTCGTCACCAGCTCTGATGAGGACGTCATCACACAGAGAGACGAAGGTCACAAGACAGTGGCCTTCAGCCTCGGCCAGCAGGAGCTGAGGCCCTCCTCTCCCACAATCCTCAGAGTGACCCTGTGGGCTGGGAGCAGATGCTTCCCCTGGGCAGCCTCAGAGGAGGCCCAGGCCCTGGCTGACCCTGGATGGCAGCCTGTGGGTCCCTGCAGCAGAGACCCAGAGGAGCGGCACCCCACATCCCACCAACACGGAGGTCACGGGGGTGTCACTGTGAGCCACGGACACAAGCCTGGCTCCGTTCGGCATCTGCCTGAGGTCCGATGGCCGACAGGTGGCTTAACGAGGTGGGACCCCTGAGAGTTTGTTTCTGGGATAATCATGGAGTTCAAACCTCTGAGTTCCTTTCTAGACTAACAGACGATATGTCGTCTTCTCTTGATGCTTTCCTGAAATGAGAAGGCCCGGCCCTCGTCTGCTCACCCAGGACCTACAACGCCAGAGGACAGTGAGTCCCCCGCAGGGACATCGCGACTCAGAGCAGCACCCAGAAGGAGGCCCAGAATCCCAACGCCCCCCACCCCCGTCCTCCTTCCCCTCTCCCTGAAGATCAGTCCGTTGGCCATTTGCTTGACTTCCCTGAACCTCACCTCGCTCCTTGGTGATGGTCAAGGCTGATGGCCTTTCTAGGTACAGGGAACAGAAGGAGAAGCCATAGGTCAAGCATGAAGCCCACTAGTGTCTGGTGTCACGTGGCTCATGACGAAAACACTCAGGGTCACTCCAGGGGAACTGGGCTGCACGAGATAATCACAGGAGAGACGGAGAGACCTTTTCCTTCCCGCCCTGTGACGGCTCCTCTGACCTTCAGGGTCTGCAGAAAGAGACAGCAAGAGAGCACGGGCTGACCCCTTTTATGGGGGAGAAGCCACTCAAATGAGGCAAGAGGTCAGGTTTGGCGGGATTGAGTCTAGCTCCGCGATGTCGCTGTGGGCAGGTTGACTGACATCTAGGAAGGCCACACCCAAGGGCAGAGCAAGAGAAGGGGAGCTTCCGTGGAACATTCTATCCCCAACAGGGCAAGGGGTCACAGAGGAACAGGGGAGCGTAGCTCAACCCCAAGGGTGACATGCCTACATCCGAAGACACACCTAGGACAACACCCAAGTCACCAGGAAATGTTGTCATCAGTCCGAGCCTCTTGCTTCAGGACTGGATGGTGGCTCCCCACCGTCTGTGTAATAAGAATTGTAATGCATTCCACTGTAGCGTATTTAAAAAAGTAAAATTAATAAAACTAAAAAAAAAAAAAAAGAACCACATAGTTACTATTAATGGCAAATGGGTTGAGGTGCAGAGCCTGCCCTTTAGTTAAAGGATACAAAGCCGTAAGACTTGGTGTGCTTTGACCAAGGATCAAAGAAACTCTTTAAGAAAGCAGTTAAATTCAGGTCGTATGAAAAAAGGAAATTACCTTGGAAATTAGAAATAAAATACTGTAAAATTTACATAAATATATTTTAGAGGCACTTCAGAGTAGTAGGTTTTTAAGTAATCGGCTTTCACTATTTTAAGTGTGTTTTATTGGGACTTTAGAAGTAAGAAAGCTTACCAATAATCTTAGGTAGGCTTTAAAGTTACAGGCTAATGAAATAATTGTAGGTATGCTTTAAAGTTAAAAGTGAATAATAGCTCAGGAGACATGTCGTCGACTTGCGTAGTCTAGCACCTAGTGATTGAGGTAAAAACGTAAAAGCTTGATCATGATTGGCAAAGGTTACAGGAAAGTATTTTAAACAATGTACTCAATATCTTAGGTAATAAACATATGTCAGAAAAGACTGTAACTCCTGAGTTGCTGCCTTTAAAGGAGTCAGTTCAAGTTCCATCTCTACACCATCAGCTTGTTAAGGGCTGACCTCGTACCCTGGGCCTGTCCTCTGGATTTCTGACCCAACTACTGCACTACAGTGAGTCCACCGGCTTATTTCTTAGAACCTCAGTTCCAGGGGTTGAGGTTCGTCTCCTCCACCCATCCTGCCGAAAACCAGGTCCTCCTCCAGGGCTCCTCTCCTCTGGGGAGAAGCCGCCCACACCTGGTCATTCAGTGAGAAACCTGGGATTTGACCTTGACCCCTCCCCCTCATGCATCCTGCCCCCACCAACCATCCAAAGTCCTCTGGCCTCTTCCTCCTCAGGCCTCTCCACCCTGCCACTTTGCTCTCTGCCTGCTACCATCAGCTCAGCTCTGTGCCTAGACTCTTGCAAGAGCTGCCTGTCGCCTAATATGAATAGTACTGTAAACATAGTAGACTTTTTTTTTTTTTTTGGTAGTGGGATTTAACCCAGAGGCACTTAATCACTGAGCTATATCCCCAACCCTTTTATTTTTTATTTTGAGACAGGTTCTAAGTTGTTTAGGGTCTTACTAGTTGATGAAGCTGGCCTCAAACTTGTGATCCTCCTATTTCAGCCTCCAAAACAACTGCTGGTATTACAAGTTTGTGCCACGGTGTCTAGCTATAGTATATATATTTTGGGGGGTATGGTGGGCAGGGTTGAACCCAGGGCTTCACTCCTGCCAGGTAAGCATTGTGACCCCAAACTACACCCCCACAGTCCACCACTCTACTGTTTTGTTCAATGCAAATGTACTCATCTCTGTGCACATGCATTTTAGTGAACACACATATGCATTTCAGATGGATATTACCTGCACAGGTCACTGTGGGGAGGTGTTTGACATAGGCAGACACTGTCAAACAGCTTTCCAAACCAGCTGCACCCATCTACAACAAGCCTACCAGGAGTGTGGGATTCTGTCGCTTGCCCTGTATTCTTCTCAGTTCTAGATATCACCTGCTGTTTCCAATTTCCCGCTCTGCTGCAGGTACATTGTATATCATCACAAGTCTCCTGATTCCTAATGAGGCTGAGCATTTTAAATGGGTTGTTTGTTGGTGGGTTGGAACATGTTGAAGAACAGAAATTCTCAGTTTCGATTTCTTACAACCATGTTTCACAATTCAGAACTTTGGTTGGATCCCTTCCCAACTATGCAGGTTTGGGTGTTATTATAAATGTTATTTTTTATTAAGATTTTACTGTTTATTACTGCTAGTATATAAAATAGTTTTTTTGCATACTGTCCTATGTCCAATAATCTTGCCAAGTTTATGTACGAGTTCTCATAATTTGTGTATAGATTCTTTTAGATTTTCTACATACCTGCTCATTTCCACCTGCAATGGTAACAGGTCTTTTTCCCCCAGTCATCATGATTTTTATTTTTCTCTCTTGCCTTATTGCATTGTCTAGAACTTCCAGGAAACCGTGATAAGGGAAATCCTTGTTTTAGTCCAGGTCTTGCAGGAAATTTTTCAATATTTCACTATGAGGCATGATATTGGCTGCAGGCTTCTTGTAGGTCTTTCTTGGAATCATGTTCTATTTTTCATTAACATGTACTTTTCCAACAGGAAATTTGATCTTGCCACTCCTTTGAGCTTTGTGCTGTACCCACAGGTGTCTCCAGAGCCTGTTCTAGAATTTTTATGCTCCCAATGGTCTCCATCCTGCAACCTCAATCACTTTCAGTTTCCTGAGCACACCACCCTTCCGTCCATCAGAATGTGCTCACCCCCCTACAGGTGACCCCAGAACACATCAGGCTACCGAGGACTAAGTTCTTATAGAACCTCCTGCCTTTCCTTTCTAGCTTTAACTGCCACTAGACTCACTGTGACTGGATGATTTTTAGGAGCAAATGCTATTTGGCTCCTCACTGTGGTGCCAGGCTCCAGCGGGAGGCCCAGCTCCGGGCAGGTGGGGCTCAATACCTAAGCGCTGAATGGATGAATGGAAGACTGAATCCGTGAAGTGAATCCACTTTGATCTCTCTGGATCTATTTTCCCACAGCCACAAAAATGAACTCTGCTTCTTTTATCTTTGACATTTCATGATTCTGAATGGAGAATAGAACTGGTACAAAAGAGTCAACTTTGGACAAATAGGAGTGACTCGTCTCAAGTTTTCTGGCTCCATTGATTTTGCTGAATTTGAAAACAGAAAGGCCAGCTTTTATGACTTTTATGACTCAGGCCATTGTTGTCTGAGCTAATGTTCATCTTAAGCTCCTTGGAAGCAGATGGCAGGCTCTGTCCACAGAGGAGCCCTGCTACCAGGAAATGCAGTGCCCTGCACGGAGCTTCACAGAGACCCACATCCCGGAACCCAAATAGCACTAACTGTCCTGTCATGGGGTTCTCTGGCTGCTTCACAAACCGAATCCATTAAGAACTCATCCAGGAAGTGCTTTCTTCAACAATGAGTTCCTTTGATGGGTGAAAATTCAGGTGAATTGGAAGATAAATGTTTGCATCACACACAAAAAGAGCATCGTTACTGAAATACAATTGTTCTCGATTTTAAACTCACCCAGTGTGCTTTTTAAAGAGATTGACATAAAATTATGACTGCACTGGAAAACAGCCAGTTGTCCACATCGGCCCAATTTCTCCACCAAGCACCGTAAGTCAGAATGCTCTAGAGAGGCCAGCCCTCTCCGGCCCCGACACTCCCTTCTTTTCTCTTCTTCTAACCTGGGCATCTTCTGGAATGACCCTGCTTGTCATTCGGTCATTTATTTTGTTTTTAATTGGCCCAACCCAGCAAAAGGGAAAGCTTCAGGAAGGCTGAGCTGTCATCTGCTCTGTGGGCCACTACGTCCCAAGAAGCACACAGGGCTTGAGTGACAGTTGGCTCTTGGTGCATATTTATTCAAATAATGACCAAGCCAACTACCATTCGATTTCCTGAGACACGGCAAGATAATAAGCGACAACTGCACAGAGTGGAAACTGTTATTATGGAAAAAAGCTTCACTCATCTCTAAAGTAAACATGGAATGACTCAACGCCAAATAGCACCCTCTTTAAAAGTTAAGATCTTTTTCTTCTTTACAAAATCTGGTCAACTCATTTACTATTATTATTTGTGTGTGTGCTGGGGATCAAACCCAGGGCCTTGGCATGTGAGGCAGGCACTCTACCAACTGAGCTATGTCCCCAGCCCTGGTCAACTCCTTTAGCTGTGTATATAAATCAGCCTGGAACTGACACCCATTGACAGTCCTTCCTCATCTATGCCACATGAGCGACCCACATCCCCTAGAGCTCCTCCCTGCCCCCATGTTGCCCTCACTCTGAGACCCAGGCTAGTGGGGCAGCCTTTGCCTAGAACATTTCCCGACTGTGGAACAGGCCAAAGAGAACAGGCCACGCTTCGGCTTTGACATGATGAAAGTTCCTTCTACCCACACTGCCCTGACCAGAGGAAGTCACGTGATCAAACCTGACCTCCCTGGAGCAAAGGAGCGCAGCCGGAGAGGACTGGGAATACACACTCTGGAATACCTTGTGGCCCATCGGCACACTCTGGTTTTAGCTGTGGGTGCTCATGATAAACAAAATGGAAAATTCCAGGTCCAAACTCAGAAAGAAAAATAAGAACTGTTCTCACTCCACCCTTGAAACCCACCGAGGACCCCGCTCAGCCCGTTCTGAGTTCATGTAAAAGTAGAGAGAGAAGCTGATGTTCTTCCTCCGGACCATCCAAAAGCATCCCTGGGACACCCCACTGCCCACCCCCGTCAGGAGAGGGCATCCGTGAGGATGTGCCCTCAGTGCCCTGGGCCCTGCCGGCCACCTTCCTCGGGCAATCAGAGTCCTCCCTGGGGGTCTGCCTGTCACCTGGTTGACGCTTTGCCTCTACTAGAGAGCAGAATTCTGGAAGCTGCGAGCCTTTTAGTTCCCTGTGACGTCACCTTGAGGCAAGCTGAGTCGCCAACAGCCCCCAACTTTCGGGAGGAGCCTCGCAGCACATGCCACTCTCCTGAGCCACCACTTTAGGAAAACATCCCTCCCGTCCTGTGACCCAACACTTAAGGTGAGAGAATTTTTTCAGAGACTAAGAAGTGGTCACCGAAGAGGGAAATAAAGACAGAACATTTTTGAGACTCCCAGCTTCAGGCTGTGTAAGTGGGAACCAGAAAGATTCCTGGGGAAGCCATTAGCAAAAACACTTTGGTGAGGAAAAAAAAAAAAAAAGCAAGATCCATCAATTCAGCAACTTTAATACAAATACAAATTCATCTGAAAAATGAGAGACCCAGAATGGCCAAAGCAATCCTTAGCAAGAAAAATGAGACAGGAGACACCACAATACCAGACCCTAAACTATACTACAGAGCCATAGTAACAGAATCAGCATGGTATTGGCACCAGACATGAAGACCCCTGGTACAGAATAGAGGACACAGAGACAAACCCACATAAATATGATTATCTCATACTAGACAAAGGCACCAAAATCATACATCAGAGAAAAGACAGCCTCTTCAACAAATGGTGCTGGGAAAACTGGAAATCCATATTAGCAAAATGAACCCCCCTCTCTCTCTCATCCTGCACAAAACTCAACTCAAAGTGAGTCAAAGATCCAGGCACTAGAACAGAGACCTTCCATCTAATAGAAGAAAAATTATTCCCAAATCTTTACCATAACAAGAGTCTTAAAGCACAAAAATAAAATCAAGAATCAATAAATGGGATGGATTCAAACTAAAAAGCTTCTTCCCAACAAAGGAAGTAATCAATAATATGAAGAGAGACCCTACAGAATGGAAGAAAATCTTAATTAACCACATGCACCTCAGATAGAGCATTAATCTCCAGGATATATAAACAACTCAAAAACCTTAACACACATACAAAAAAACAAGTAACCCAATCAATAAATGGGCTAAGGAACTGAACAGACAGTTCACAGAAGAAAAAATGCAATCAATTAACAAATATATGAAAAAATATTCAACATCTCTAGTAAAGAGAAATGCAAATCAAAACTACCCTAAGATTTCATCTCAGTCCAGTCAGAATGGCAATTATTAAGAATACAGGCAACAATAAATATTGGCAGGATGTGGGGGATAAAGGTACCCTTATACATTGCTGGTGGGACTGCAAATTAGAGCAACCACTATGGAGAGCAGTATGGAGATTCTCCAAAAACCTGGAACCACCATTTGACCGCATCATCCCACTCAGTTTATACCCAAAGGACTTAAAATCAGCATACTACAATGATGCAGCCACATCAATGTTTATAGCAGCTCAACTCACAATAGCCAAGCTATGGAACCAAACTTGGTGCTCTTCAGCAGATGAATGGATGAAGGAATTGTGGTATATATATAAAATGGAATATTACTCAGCCTTAAAGAAGAATGAAATTATGGCATTTGCCAGTAAATGGATAGAGTTAAGAGAATATCGTGCTAAGTGAAATAGCCAGCTCCAAAGAACCAAAGGCCAAGTGTTTTCTCTAATATGCAGATGCTAATTTATAATAGTAGGGATGGCTAGGGAAAATAGGGGTATTTTGAAAATAGGGGTATTTTGAATTAAAGGGGAGTGAAGGGAGGGGAGGGGGCATAACATGGGTAGGAAGGATAACAGAATGAACAGGACATCATGACCCTATGTGCACAACTGTTATAATTCTACACCATGTACAACCAGAAGATGAAAAGTACACTCCATTTATGTATGACGTGTCAAAATGCAGTCTATTGTCATGTGTAACTAATTATAACAAATAGAAGATAAGTTTGCACCATGGACACTGATCAATAGGACACTTCAGGCCTTCCCCTTCCCCTCCCCCATCCCTCCACTGAATTCTGTCTCATGTCCACTGACACCTCTTTATTCCAATATATACTTTACTTGTGCCCTTTTTCCACCGATAAATGCCACACCACACAAGTCAAACCCTTTGCTGCTGGGTTTCTGTGTTACGCAGCTTCTGGTCACTATAACAAATGCCTGAGATGATCCAGTTATAAAGAGGAAAGAGGTTTGGGATCACAGTTGTGGACCTTTCAGTCCCTGATCAACTTTTAGGCCTGTGATAAGGCAGCACCACAAGGCAGAAATCTGTGGCAGAACAAAGCCACTCACCTCATGGTTGGGAAATGAAACAGAGAAAGAGCCTGGGGTCCCAAAATACCCTGCAAGAGCACACCCACAATGACCTGAGGACCTCCCGCGAGGCCTCACCTCTTCAAGTTTCCACTGCCTCCCTGTGGGACAGACCTGTAATACATGGGCCTTTGGGGGACACTTATGGAAACCACAGTAACTTTTCAAACTTTCTCATCTGTAAAATGAGAGGGTTAGATAAGAACATCTCAAGGGTACACAAAGAATTGAAAAACCTTAATTTTAATATATTACCTCCTAAAACAGTTCATGTAATCAAAAGTAGTTAAAAGATTATTTTACAGAAAATGAAGCAGATGCCAATTTTGTCCTGACTGCCATTTCGCTGTGTGTTTGCCACACAAACACGGGCGGGCCACCTGACCAGGCTCTTGTTTCCACACTAGTCAAGTCACCAAGATCATTATCATGGCCACTGTCCCCTGCGCTGTCCACTTGGGCACCTGTATTTTGAAGCAACAGCATTACTTGTGTGAAAGGAGAAAAAATAAAAGGATCAGATTGTAACAAAAATAACCATGAACTCCTAATTAAATCCATAGTAATGACATCAGAAATGGTATTTATCTTAAACTATAACAAAAATCAACCATTGATCAATAAAAAGGTCCTTAAATAAATTAATAAGAATTGGGAACAGTCATTTAGTCATATTTATTCTTTTGAAGACTCTAAAAGGATCCAGCTGTTGCCAGGGCCCTTGGTGTTCCTCCATGGGCCTCCAGTAGCAGCCTGGGCTTCCTCACACCATGGCGGCTGAGTTCAAAGAGGAAGTTTGGGAGGAAGGAAGCAGTCAGCCACACTGACCACTGTGCAGGCAATGTCTCCCCCTAACCTTCTCCTTAAAATCAGGGTCTGATTGTCTGATGTAGTCAACCCCACAGGCAATCACCCTCCTCATTTTTTTAACCACAATTTAGCTTTTTCTGTTTGAAACTTCATAAATAGTAAATCATACAGAATATCTTCTTTTGAGTCTGGTTTTTTTCACTGAGTATAATGTTTATAATATTCAGAGATGTTTTTGCCTGCACTGAGGGGGTGTTCCTTTTCAGAACTGAGCAGGCTGCTTTTGCATAAACATGCAACCTGCTTCTTCGGGCTCTCGTTGGTGAACACCTGGGCTGTTTCCAACCTCTGGCTTCGATGTATGCAGCAGCTGTGAGCATTCTCCTGCGAGTCATTTTTGTGCACGTTTATTTCTTTCTCTTGGGCAGACACCTAAGCTGGGGTTGCTGGGTCAAGGAGCAGGTGTATGCTTAGGTTTCCAAGGAACGTCCAGGTCTTTTTATAAAGTAAAGTTTAACTGTTATTACCTCTAGTTCAGAAAAGTTCCTTTTAGCTTCCTGTCTCCTTAGTGGCTCTGCTATCTCGGGAACAGGATCCTCTCTGCAGCTTTTACCTAATAGGGAAATGCCTCGATGATTCCAGCTCTTTGGTCCTGCTGGACATGCCCTGTGTGCCCATAGTGGTTGGCCTAGCTCTGCCAGGTCCCCTCAAGGAGGGAGGACAAGATGGCTATAAGGGTGGGGTCAACCAGGCTGGCCTCTGAGCAAATAATGTTTCCTTTTAAGTGTTCTCCTTAGAATCAGAAATGGATCTCATTATTTGATGTATCAGTCAATTCTATCACTGTAACAAAATACCAGAGATAATCAACTTCTAAAGAAAAAAAGGTTTGTGTTACCTTACAGTTTGGGGAGTAACAATCCAGAATCAGGTGGACCTACTGCTTTTAGGCCTTGGTGGGGAGGGTTAGCACATCATGGTGGGAGTGCCTGGTGGAACAAAGCACCCACCTCAGAGCCTAGGAAGCAGAAGACAATCAGGAGAGGACCTGAGTCCCACAATCCCCTTCAAGGGCACAGCTCTAATGAACTAAGGACCTGCCACTAGGCACCTCTTAGAGGTTCTGCTCCCTCCATAGCACCACCCTGGGGACAAGCTTGGAAGATGGGACCCTTGGGAGGACATCCGAGATCCAAGCCAGAAGGTTTGATTAGGCCACGGGGAGGCCTTGGACACTGGCCTCTCCCCACCCCCATCTCTGCCTCCCCAGTTAGAAGGTGAGCTCCCCATACCCGGGGTCTCCCACTCGCTGTCCCTCCTGCCCGCTTGGAACAGTGCCCAGACTGGGCAGGAACTGAGCGAGCGCCCGGATGAAGAATCAAGGAACACAAACAGGCCCCTCGTTTCAACCTCCCAGCCCAGCCTCACTCGGGCCTCTCCCTGGTCACCATTCTGTACCTTGAGCATCACACTGACCATACCTTGGTCTTGGGGGACACTCGTTTCTCTGAGTCCCACCTGAGGGGGGAGAACGAGGCCCTCTGGGGCAGTTGCTTGGTCTAGTTCAGGTGTATGACCCATGATATCCAGAAATACACAGTGTATACAGTAGGTGATCAATAATGTCAATTTTATTTCTACTTCCACACACACCAAGGGACTTCCAGAGACCGCAGGAGCAGCCTGAGCTCCATAGACTGTCAACACACTCTCTAGAGACCGCTGACCCAACACGGAGGGAGCGCCAAGGTAGACTTTGATGGAGCTGCATTTGCTTCCCTTTATTAATCAAGGCCTTTGGCGGGTGATGTGCTCACCAGCCGTTTCCACGTCTTGCGGCTCACACAGCTGGTCTGCCCTGCTCAGACTCCCAGCTGACTCAACCAGGCCCCAGGGCTGGGTCCTCGTGGGTGCAAAGTGGGAAGAAGCCATGTCCACCTCATCCAGACCTGAGCCCGATGCCTCCTGGATGCTGTGTGCCCTTCCTCTTCTACCATTACCTTCAAGACCCAGGAGACCCCAGGAGGTCTTAGAAAGCTCGCCTCTCCTTAGGGAGCCTGAGCACCACTTGCAAAGCTGCCTGTTGGACACCCAGGTGGACTGGGAGAAGCAGGGGGGGAACCTTCCTGTGTGGAACCACCAAGGCTGCAGCTGTGTGTTACAGCAGCAGCACCTACTCTGATACATCTATGCTAATAAGGCATTTTTTTTTTAAATTTCTGATATTCATGACCAAAATGTGACTTGGTGGTCTGGTCTTGCTCTCGCATACAAGAAAGAGCAATTTCCTTTCTTCTCCAAATGCCCGTGACCGTGACGACACATGTGGACCACAATGACACAGAAGTCCCTTCTGGTAGACTCCTCCCTGCGGAGCACCCGGCACCCTTCGATGGAGAGAAATGACACAGAGAGGAGGCAGGGGCACGCACAGCCGGTGGAAGGTGACTTCTTCCATGGTCCCAGGGCAGCCACTGCTCTCGCGACATAAGGCATGTGACCTCAGCTTGGTCAACTGAGGGTCTCAAGGTTAAGGAAGGAGAAGGAGGGACACTAACTGCAGGACTGTGACAGAGTCTTAGGTTCCAGAGCACAGCAGCATCAGTTCAGATGGGGACAGGCTCAAGTCTGGGTGTGAGGGTCCCTGGGGCGGGTACCTTACCTTCTGCTTGCTTTCCAAAGCCTGGATCTCCAGCCTCCTGCAAACCAACCGATATCCCTCTGAGGTACTCCTTTCCTGCTTCAGTTAACTGGGTGTCTAACGTTTGCAACCCAGAGTCCTCACTGATGTCCAGCCACAACCAATCTTTATCTTTCAGCCAAGGTCAGGGACACAGGTCACTATGGCTAACTCGGACACAGCCGACCACGAAAACCTCATTCCTGAGGCCATTTTACCTGCTATCTGATCTGACCTGTTACCAACCGTTATCATCTTGTAAAATATTTTTTCTAATTTTAAAAGCTAGTTCACTTCAGCAAGTTAGGGAATGCGAAAATTATAATGTTTAATTATTCCTAATCTCATCAACCCAGAAATAACCTATTATATTTCCTATAAGATTGGTCCCTAATGAAAATTTTTAAAAGAAAAAAAAATAATATGCAGTTAAAGCTTTGCAACTGTTCCATAAACTGTACAATTTTTGACATTATTCATTTATTTAGCCAATTTCTATCCCAATACTTATTGTAGGCCAAGCCCTCCTGCACAGCTGACAAGATTACAAGACTGTGAAGTCACTTGATGAAACAGCTTGGCAGTTGCTGCAGGTTCAAACAGAGTTACAATTTGACATTGGAACTTCACTCCCAAGTATGCATTCCAAGAGAAATCAAAACTTAGGAACACATAAAAGCTTGCAAACAAAGATCTTCGGCAGCAATATTCTTAATAGCCCCAAAGTGAAAACAACCTAAATACCCATCAGGGGATGCATGGTTAAACCAGTTGTGGTATGTCCATTCAACAGAACTGAGCGACAGCTCAGGCAAATCTTGAAAGCACTGTGCTGAGTGAAAGAAGCCAGGCAGAAAGAGTCAGGTGTGGCAGGATTCAAAGTGTCTGAAACACCCACAAGAAGCAAATCCGTGGAGATAGAAACTAGGAGGGAGTTGGCCTATGGCTGGGCAGTTGACAGGGTGTGGGCAGCAACTGTTGGTGAGTACAGGAGGTTTCTTAGGGGGATGAGAATATTCTAAAATTAATTGCCATGACTTTTTCACACAGCTATAAATAGACAAAAACCTCTGAAATGTATGCTTTCAACGGGTGGGCTGTGCGGTGAGATCTCATGAAACTTATTCAAAAAATTATATTGTACACTTACCCATGCCAAGCTCTTGGGCTTACCAGCCGTGACATAAGAAAGACAGATGCTGCCGCTGCCGTGTGTATGTTCAGTCATAATTATCAAACAAATTCCCCATTATTGAAATGGCAGATTGCTTCCAATTTTTCACTGTTACGAATGACACTGGGATGAACACTCTTACCGAGTGATCTTGATCTTAGAAAAGATGGCAAGGAGTAGAATCAGTAGGTCAAATATATGAATGTATTAGTGCTCAAGTTGCTTGAATTCACGCTTCCGTGACAGGGAGAGGAGCGCTGTGGTTTCTATCAGTGACCCCAGGTAAGAGCAGCTGAGCAGCACCCACCTCCCGAGTGCCCCTTTCTGCCACCCGACCAGTAACCCAAAGAAAGGCTGCCCAGAGACACCTCCCTCCTTCCTGCCATTGTTTCCAACATGCAGTGAGGGTGGGCCACGCCGGGGGCGAGAAGCACAGGAACTCCCCCTCCTCCCACCTCCCCCACTTCCTGCTTTGGGTCCACACTCTTTTAGGTTTTGAAAAGGAAAAAATTGAAGTCCAAAAATAAAACGTGTAACCTTTGAAATAAAAACGAAAGGGCACATTTGTGGTAAGGGCAGGAAGAAAAGGTCTAGGAGCCTGTTCAGTGATGAAGAGAAGAAGAAAGGTACCGGTGAGGGCGGTCCAAGGAGCCCACCTTGTGACCCAAGCCCACCATCCCTGAGAGGTGACACAGGCACAGGTGACCTGAGCAGTGCCCCAGGCTCGCTCCCCTGCCCACCCGGGCCTGGCCTGGTGGAGTGCCTCTGGGGCCCGGGTCTGTGCCTAGCTGCTGTCAGCCAGACCCTGATGACTCCACGAACTGTCCTTTGGGGCGTGGAAACAGCGACAGAGGAGGCCCCAGCGCAGGTACACGGTCCTCCTGCGTGAAGACGAGCCCAGGCGCTTCCCCAGCTGGGTCGGTCTCTGGTTGGTCAGACGAGGCCTCACCATCACCTACAACAGGGGACCCAGGTCGGCAGCGGTGACTGCGGTCACAACGGTCCCATCCCAGCGTTTCCCAGCACCATCACTGTGCACCTTCATGTGGCCCCTTCTGGACTGTGGGACCAGGAGAGACAAACCCTTAGTGGTTCTGATCCCTCCTTCCTCCTAGACTGGGGGTGACATTCCTCCCATCGGAGGTGAACAAGGCCCCTCTCAAGCTCACACAGCCGGGAGGGCCCCCTCTTCCAGCACTGCAGGGTCTGGCTCTGCGTGGGACAGCTCTGCAGGGGCAGGACCCACAGAATGTTGACTCCGATGGGTTTAAATACGCAGCCGAGGCTTGGACGCCGCTCCTGCCGAGAGGGGTCTAGGACCCCCTCCTTGAGCCTGGACAGGGTTGTGTAGCTTCAACCCACACAGTATATACGGCCAAAGTGACACTGCGGAGCTTCTAAGGTCATTCTAAGGCCAGGTCACTCCTCTCAAACTTTTTTTTCTTATCACTTCCCTAAAGAGCCTTTTCAGATATTTTCCTAGTCGCTTCCCCACTTTCATATTTTAATTCCATATACAGTACATATTTTTGTAGTACGTGCATAGCTATATGGTTAGATACTAAAAAGCAATTTTTTACACCTCCCCAAGCAACAGCTTTCACCCATTAGTAGGCAGTAGCCCCTCTGTCAACAATGCATGGCACGAACCCACACAGCTCCCTGGGTCCTCTCTACCATGCATTCTTGGATTCTTTGTCCTGTGTGTGAGGACTGACCGCTCGGAGGCCACTATGTTAGACTGGCCACCTGGAATGACAACGTAGATAGAAAGATGCCCAATGAGTCCAGCTGTGTCCTTGGTTATTTGAGTCTTCCCAGCACGGGATGCAGACATGGGAGTATAGAAGCCTTCAAGGTGACCCCAGCTCCAGCTGCTGTCTGACCACAACCACATGAGAGATCCCAAGCCAGGTTCAGCCAGCCTGGCCCACTCCCCAGACCACCAAGGATTCCTCATTTACTTACTCACAGCTTCACAAGCCCCTGTGAAGTCAGCACATGCGGCTCCATTCTGGCAGCTTACCCAAGAACTGGAGGGCTGAACACGGCTTAGGAACCACAGCTCCTGCTTCTCCTGGTCGGAACTGCCTTTGGTCTTCTGTCCCGGTTATACTCCTTGTATATCCTCTTATTCAACAAGAATTCATTTATCAATCTACGCCAGACGCTCGGTTAAGCACTGGAGATACTAAGGTGAGTTAAAACTCACAGTTCCTGTGCTCAGAAGGTTGCAACCTGTTGGAATTTTATTGATTTATGTCAATCATACTGATATCAATTCATTGTGGTAGGTTTTGTAAGTGGGAAAGCAAATGATCAATGTGAACACAGAATATCACACATCATGTAAGTCATGCTAAGGTCATTTGGACTTTATCCCCAGGACCATGGGGGACCATGAAGAATCTCTGGCAGAACGAGTAATCTGATTACTTAATAGAACCCCGGGTGGTACCAGGGCTGAAACCTGACAACCACCCCAGGTGGTCTGGGCAAGGTCTCTTCAGTTCCCGTCAATGTCCTTGGGAAGTCTGCAGACATAGAACTTGACACTTACAAGCATTTCTGGTTGACACAGGACCCAGAACCCGGTGGGAAAAGCCATGGATCAAACCCACAACTTTCTCTGACACATTGCCATATCTCCAGGCTTTGAAGAAAGTAAAAGAAGACTATCCAACAAAAGTTCTCCTTGAGCTGATATCCTCATCTCAGCTACTAACCAGGCTCACCTTTATGGAAAAACTGCTCTGATAACTGTTTATTCCCAAAGTCTCCAAACGCTCACCTCTCATTCTCTGTTGAACTTGTGGAAATCAGTCTTTTACCCTGACATTGGCCTGTTACACTGAAAATGTTCGTCCTAAGTTCACTGTCAGGTTCCACACTGTCAGATCCAATGGTTGATCTCAGTAGCACTTAGCAAAGTTGAGGACTCCTTCATTTTTAAATTCTCTCTGTAAAATTCTATAGTTTTTGTGCTGATAGTAACCCATCTTTTGTCAGATTTATTCCTAAATATTTATTTTGCTATTTTAAAACTGATAGTTGTTTGTTTCTAGTATGTAAAAATATAATTAAATCTGACAAACTTTATTGTGTCTAGCAACCTGGCTCAATCCATTTATTTAAGCATAATAAAATACCTATGGATCTTCTAGGATGTCTGCTTATGCAATTATATCTTCAAATCATGACTGTTTTCTGCATTGGCGAAGGCTCTCAGAACAATACTGAATAAAAATGGTAATACCAGTTACGTTTGTTTTATGCCTGCCCTCAAAGGTAACACTTTGCTATATCACAAGTAAGTAGGTTTTGGCTATGGGTTTGTGAAGGTCCTCCTTTTCAGATTAGGAACTTCCCTCCTACTTCAGGTTTGCTGGGAGTTTTATTATGATCAAACATTGAATTTTACAAAAAGGCAGTTTCCCCATCTATGGAAATAATCTTACAGCGAGTTTTTTCTTTATTCTAAGAATGTAGAAAATCCATTAATTGGCTTTAAATTATTAAACCAACTAATTCCTGAGATAAATCCTATGTAGTCACGATATATCATCCTTTTTATATTAGTAATAATTTGCTATTACAGTATTTTGTTCAGAATTTTCTTCTTTCCCCTCTGTTTTTCTCAGTGACTTTTAATGGGGGCCTACTGATCACATTATTGTTTTTAAAAAACTCAATTTGGGGATATACAGACATTTACATTGGATATGTGTTTTCTATTTTACTGATTTTATTTTATTTTATTTTTTGATGCTGGGGATTGAACCCAGGGCCTTGTGCATGCAAGGCAAGCACTCTACCAACTGAGCTATATATATCCTTTCTTCTTCTTCTTCTTCTTCTTCTTCTTCTTCTAATATGTGTATTTCTTGTTATACATTTCCTTCAAGCATCATTTTAGTTGCATTTTAACAACTTGGATCTCATATTTTCATTATCATTCAGTTCAATCTTTTCTATTTACCATTATGATGTTTAACTCAAACATATCAAGAATTACATGGCATGTAATTTTGAAGTACATTAATTAACTCCTAAGCATTTGGGAATTTCCAGTTACCTTCTCATTATCAATTTCTTACTTCATTCCACTTTGGAGAATATCTATTTTGTATGGTTTCAATTCAGTGAAAGTCATTGAGATGTATGGAATTTTGGAAAAAGTTCTGTGTGTTCTTGAAAACAAAAATGTATTGTTGGGTTTGTCAAATTTATTCCTAAATATTTATTTTGCTATTTTAAAACTTATAATTGTTTGTTTATATATGCAAATTACATTCTATATATGCAAATTAGGTCAAATTGAAATGTGCAGGTTCTCAAAGATTTTAAATCTTTCCTGACTTTTGCCTGTTTATTCTATCAATTAGAAAAAAAATTAAAATTTCCAACCATTATTGTATACTTATCTATTTCTTTTTTTAGTGATGTAAATTTTTGTTTTTATATATTTGGAAGGTGTGTTAGCAGGTACATATGAATTTAAGTGTGTTATGTATTGCTGTTGAAAAGACCTTTTAACATCATAAATTTTTCTTTTTATGTCTAGTAATTTTTTTTGCCTTGAATCCTACTCTAATCTGTTATTATTATACCTATACTTGCTTTCTTTTGGCTAGTATTCTCAAGATATTTCTTTTTCTACACTTTTAACTTTTTAATGTCTTTATATTTAAAACACATTTATTGTAAACATTATATAGTTGTCATTTCTTTAAAAAGCCAGTCTGGAATTATTTCTTTTAATTTACATGCCATGTAATTCTTGATATGTTTGAGTTAAAACTACCTTATCACTATTTGCTTCATATTTATCTCTTGACGATGTTCAATTTTCATCTACACTTTTCCCTTTTAAATTACTCAATTATTGTTATTTCATTTTCTTCCCTCCATTAGATCCTCATTATATATTAATGTTTTAGTAATTATCCTTGAAATTACAATATATATTGACATGTTAAAATCTACCAAAATGAGGATATCACCACTTTCTTAGACACTGCCAGAACCTTCTAACATTTTAAAGCCATTTCCCCCTCCTGGTTTTCACAGTTATTTTTATCTGGTAGTTGAATTCTATGGGTATTTTCGATCTCCCAAGGCTTGGTGGAGTTGGCTGACAGATCTCAGTCCATTTACGATACACACACTCTTTCTAACCCTTCCCGGGCAACATCTGGATGCCCTTCCTTTTGTTTCAAGTATTTCTTTCAGTACAATTTAGTTTTTGTTATCTGAAGTGTCTTTACCTTAATTTTCTTAAGGATGTTTTTGCTGGGTGTAGGATTTTAAGTTGGCATTTATTTTCAGTCACTTTTCTTTTCCCCAAAGTTTCAAACTTTCAAAAGCCTGTCCTTTTCTTCCCCCTCTCTGCACTTCAAGTTGGATATTTTCTACTTACCTGCCTACTGGTCTAATAATCCTCATTTTTACCTGCTCTATTTTTAACCCTCACTATTAAATCTTAACTTCTGTGATCTTATTTTTTTAAGGTATAGCATGTCCATGTGGTTTTTTTTTTGTTGTTGTTGTTATTGTTAACATAAATTCTGATTCTTTAGTGAAATTCTTTATGGTTTCTGGAAGAGATGAACCATAGATATTTCAAAATCTGTCTGAAAGATTCCAACATTGACCTCACCTGTAGATGCGTCTTTGTTGTGACTTTCAGTCATTTGGTCCCACGTCCTGGTATGTGCGGTAACTTGTTAAATGCCAGACATTATGAACATGAAAACCGTACCGACTCTAGCTAGCTGCTGAAACTCTTGATTAGCTCTTCGTTTCTCTAGCAACCGCTCTGTGTCACTGGACAAAGGTCCAAGGATGTCCCTTTCAGGGAGCCATGGGACCTCAATTTGGTCACACTTAAAGTCACTGAAAAGAATTCCAGGTTGTATCAAAAGCAAGGCACAAACAAAGATTTATGTAAAGACAGAAACGTGATACATATCCCAAAGGCAGAACATGCCCTCACCTCTCAGAGAAGACAGATTAACACATCCAGGGTCAACCTGATTTTATATATATGATTTATATTTTTATATTTAATTATACATATATATGTATGATGTGTGTATGTATATGTGTGTGTGTGTGTGTATAATTTTCCTGAAATTGAGAGAAATGTGCAGGTTCTCAGGCAAGCTTCTTGAAAAATTAATTCCCATGTAAACCATCTGATATTTGAGGTTCGCCATGTTTCTGCTTGGTCCATCAGTTCAGCCACAGATCAATTGAGGGGCACGTTGTGTAGGTCTATGACTTGGGTGACATTGAAATTGACCCTGCTTTTGTTCTAGTTGATCTGGCTCAAGCAAGTGCTAGAGGTTTTGTTCGTCTAACTAAAGGGGGAACGAATCCTGGCCTGTCGTGCTGGGAGATGCGGGTCTCCATCTGCCAGGGGTCTCTTTTCCTCTCTTCCTGAGTGCCCACCTATCTCACTTTGCACTTATTTTCAGAGTCACCTGCAATTTAAAAAGTCTGAGGCCTCAGTGAGAGATTGCATAGACCTTTGGCTCATTTCTCGGTGGTTTCCTCCTTTGGAGGATATTGGCCCTTCAAGCCCCTCACTGTCTGCATCTGCAAATCCTAAGTTAAGTGCCGTCTCGCATGGCAGCAGGGCAGCCATACGATCAGATCCCTTCCTTCTCCTCGGCCTCTAGCCCTGCTTGCTGCAAAACTGCAAATGCCCCAAAGAAGGATCGTGGAGGTGAACTTGGGGCTCAGCTGAACAAGATTTCTCCTCTCCCAGATTTGGCCTCTCAGATCCTGGTTACCTCGGTTGCTCTGTAATGTCTTCAGAGTTATCCCCCCACCCCTTTTAGTATATTTTATCTTATTTTATGATTTTTTAAATAGGGAATTAAAGGGTCGGTCTATCCAAGCTACTCCAGCAGAACCAGAAATTCTCTATTACTTCCTTCAAATGCTCAGCAACAGTTACAACAATGCCCACTTTACTATGAGAAACTGAGGCATAAGACACTTACATCATCTCACGTGAAAGGCCATTGAACGAACAGAGCTGAGTTTTATTTCAAGTTCTGTGTTCTTCCTACCACCCATCCCTCCACCAGAGCTCTCTGAGCATGACATCCAGAACAAAGGAAGCCAGCCGGGAAACAGGGATGGTTTCTCCGGACCCTGAGCTCTCTCTCCTCCTACACAGGTAGGGATCCTTCTTCCTCCTCTCTGATCCTCGCCAACAACCCTGCGGCAGCCTGCATCTCTGAAGTCGAAAAACTGCTGAATAATTCATAAGTCAGGAGGGCTCGTGGCTCAACTCAACCTTGGATGAATTGCCTCCCTGGCCCCACCGAGATGAAGAAAAATATTTCCCTTACGCAGTAAATGGGGTTCAGAGAGAGGATTCATTAAGCAAGAGGCAATTTAAACACATACGTTTCTCTGACTCGTGCCGCACTCTCCACCAAAGGTGATACTTAATAGAGTAGAGATGCTCTAATCTCTCCTCATACTGACTTTCTAAATTTAAAAAACACACAACATTGCCACTAACATCTCCGGGAAGATAGGTGGATGTGTCTGCACACACTTCTTAAGTGCCTGTCCTTTAAAAGGCATCTGTAATAGGGTGAGTCATAACAAACGCATTTATATTCATGTAGATATAATCTTGGCTTCCACAGGTGTCTCGGTGTCGTGTACAATTGCCTAATGAACCCTTAAAATAAAATGCTGCCAATGAGAGCTAAGTTTGCATCCCCTATAAAGAAGATGAACTCCATCAGGCTAGCACACAGGAAGCGCGGCATCCTCGGTATTTTTAATAGGACGGCTCTCACACCACTCCTCCTGCGGGGAATAATATATAGGAAATTGATGTTTCTCCTTTGTGATTACATTACCATATGGAGTAATTTTCCCTGACAGGGAGGTCATTTCATCTTGAACGGTGAAATGGAAGCTCGGTTCTGTGACGGCACAGGACAGGTTGACTTATTAAAACTGTTACATTACGGATTTTTTTTATGAGTCTCCTTCACATTTGCTCTCTTACAGGATCAAAAGCCGGAATGCATTTGGAGAGCCCATCAGGAAATACTGAGGATAGAAATTAGACAGAATGGTCATGATTGCAAATGAGAAAATCATCCGGATGCTTGGGTTCTAGAGGCCAACCCTGAGACGTCTCGCAGAGAAGCTGCAGAGCCGATGGGGTGAGCATGGATGGGGGCACCAGCCTCATAAGATAAACAGCCCAAGGTATAGGAAGAGCTCCCAGGCACCCCAATTCACAGCAAGCTTCAACGTCCTGAACAAAATCAATTGTCCATGTCACCCGAACGCCAGGGGAAAAGTGCTAAAATCTAGAAGAGGCTTCCCAAGCACTCCAAGAACTGCTGCCGGATTTTCTCATCAAAACACCTTGCAAAAGCCGGGTTTATATGGGTGCAGTCGTTCACTCAGCCAGCCCTGATGGGCTCCACGGAAGTGCTCCGACTAAAAAAGAAAAAAAAAAATCACACGATTTGAGCTTCCAGGTCGCCCCTGGTCTGGGAGGGGAGACAGAGTGTGAGGTGAGCTCTGTACAAGGGAACCTGTCAGTCATTCGCTCCCTCATCTGTCAGTACTAAGTGAGCACCTACCGTCTTCCAAGCTCTGCACTCAGCCCCGGGGACAAGAGAGTCTTTGAGCAGCTATGATTTTAGTGGGAGAGACACATGACAAACAAATCAATGATAAACTCAAAGTTATGGTTCAGGTGGCCAAGGACCACGGCGAGCAGCCACGTGCCACTCTGTTCTGCTCCACACCGTTCCAAGCCCGGAGGAAGGGAGACTGCACCCTCTGCAGCCTCATCCCTAAGCAGCAGGGTATCTCAAGATCTGTTGTGACTCAAAGATGCTCTGGGAACAGAGACACTTCATCTGCTGGGTCCGGGCTGTGAGGAAATAACTATGTGTCCTGAACAGGGACCGTGATGTGACATACAGTCAAAAGACCCTGGTGCCCTTGCTGCCTGCAGATGGCTGGCAGGAGGTGACAAACTTGGTGGAGACACACTCAGAGGCAGGAGCGGGCAGCTGACTCAGTCACACCCTGAAGCGAGCCTACCTCAGCTTCCCGTGTAAAGTCCCACCTGTTTTTCTCATTACTGTGTACCCCAAACCCAGCACAGGGCCCAGGACTTAGAGGGCAGCCAGTCAAAGTGTGTGGACTGTTGGTGGGAATGCGGATTAACGCAGCCATTATGTGAGATAGTACGGAGGCTTCTCAAAATAAATTCAAAGTAGAATTGCCATTTCTGGTCATATATTCCAAGGAAATTAAATCTGTATATGGGAGACATCTGGACCCCCCTATTCATGACAGCACTATTCACAATAGCCAAGATACAGAAGCAACCTAAGTGTCCATCAGTGGATGAGGGGAGGAAAACAAATGTGGTATACGTACACAGTGAAATACTATTCAGCCTTTAAAAAAGAAAGAGACCCTGCCATCTGCCACACAATGGATATACCCAGGGGACATCATATGGGAAAGGAGCCAGGCACAGGAAGACACGTGCGGCATGATCTCACTCACATGTGGAATCCTAAAAAGTCAAACTCAAAGAAGTAGAGAACGGTGGTGATGGGATGTGGGGGTTAGAGGAGAAGACGGGAGGATGGGAGACCAGAGGGAGGAGGAGCGAGTCTGAGATGCACTGGACACGACGATGACTATGGACGGTCTGGTTTGGATATCAGGTGTCCCCCAGAAGTGCCTGTGTGTGTAGGAATGTTCAGAGGGGACATGCTTGGATTGTGAGAGCTGTGACCTCATCAGTGCATCCTAGTTGGAATGGGCTGGTGGGTGGTAACTGTAGGCAGGTGGGGGGTGGCTGGAGGAGGTGGCTCACTGGGTTGTTCCCAGGAGGGTGCATCTTCCCTGAAGTCCTTCCTTTCTCTCTCTGCCTCCCCCTCCCTTTCTCTCCTCCCCCACTTCCAGGCCACCATGAATGGAGTGGCTAGCATCCCCACCTATGCCCCTCCGCCGCGATGTTCTGCCTCACCTTGGGGACTACAGCCATGGACTTGGCCCACCAGGAACTAAACCGTGAAGCCAAAATAAACTTTCCCTCCTCTAATCTTTTCTTGTCAGGTATCTGGGTCACAGCGATGCAAAGCCAACACAAGAAGGTAATGATCTATATTTTGAAATCGCGAAGAAGGCAGATTTTAAATACTCTCACCACAAGGAGACAATTACGTGAGGTGATGGATGGGTTAATTAGCTTACGTAGTCACTCTTGAACCTGTCCAAACATCACATTGCACCCCCTAAATAGATACAATTATTAGTTGCCAATTAAAAATAAAAATAAGTCAGTCTGAGTTAAATGAATAACTAAGGCAACATCATTAGAATAAGAAAAGTGCAATAAGACAGCGACCAACCTGTAGTCTGAATGGCCCTGGGAGGAGGGATAGCAGAGAGTCCTCAGGGAAGCCTGGTCTGTCACCCTGCAAGCCCTATCCTGCAGGCTGGCCCTGGGCTAGGAGCCTCTTCACTCCTGGGGCTGCCTCAGCAAACCACCAGACACCGTGAAGCCTGAAACAACAGAAGCCTCCTCTCCTGTGGTTCTGGGGCCAAAAGTCCTGAATGCAGCACAACCTTGCTCCCGCTGGGAAAGCGCTAGGCAGTGGGCATCCTGCCCTGGCGCTCCCAGCTCGGCTGGGAATGGTGGCTCCCTTGTTCCAGCCTCTGCTTCCCTGGTAACACCCTTTCTCCTGCCACATCTCCTCCAGGCGTCCCTCATAAGGACACTTGTCAGTGGCCTTCAGACCCACCCAGATCATTCCGGACGGTGTCTTCATCTCAAACCCTTACCAGAATCTGCAAAGACACTTTTTCCAAATAAGGTCGTAGTCATGAGTTCTTTGGAGAGAGTAGATCTGTAAGGGGGCTCAATATGCTGACCCACATAGGTCGCATCGGTGACCTTGAAGGACAAATAGTCCCTGACGCGGAGTTAAAACCTCCGAAGGGGTGAGAGCGACTGTCTGCAGCTCGACTGTACAAACAACGCTGTTTATTCCAAACATCTGCTTTTCTCCTGGGCCTGGAACTTGAGGGCCGATAAGGAGAGAGCACCCACGTGACCCACCCCCGTCAAAGCCCTGGTGCTGGTCTCCAGAGGAGCCTGCCTGCCAGACGGCACCTCACACATGTCACAATCCGTGCCGGAGGAACTACGCGTACCCCGTGTGACTCTGCAGGGGGGGGACTCTGCCCCAGCCTCTGTCCCACACCCCGTTTCATTTTTCTGGTTTGCATATTCTTACTGGAACAAGCGCTAGTCTCGTCATGAATAGAGTTGTGCTCTGTCCAGAGTCCTCCTCGTGACTCATCAGACTTGTGGTTGGACTTGGGGACACTTGTCACAGGGGACTGCTTAGAAAGGACACCAGGGAAGGCCTGCCGGTGGGGGTTGTAGAGCTGAGACCAGGGTGAAGATGATGGACCCCCCTGTGGTTTGAAGTCCAGTTTCCTCCCCTGCACAGAGGGAGTGTACCAGAGTCCGGGCAGGAAACACCAAGCACAGCCACCTGGGGGCTTTGGAGGAGAGATCCATGAAGAGATTGGGCACAAGGAAGGGTCAGGAATTAATAAAGCCAACGAGGCACATGCCGAACCCCTGAGTCAGCACACTGCAGAGCTGGTCCCCACCCCGCCAGCCCCCAGAGCTTGAAGCGCCTGTGGAGGGAGTAGCTGTCTGTTTCCAGAGCCACCAAAGGAAGACACTGCAGAACTCGAGCCCCGGCTGTGAGGAGAGGGAGGGTAAGAAATGTTCTGACCCCGCTCCCTTCTGATCACTGGGGATCATCTGCAGCAGCTGCATCCCCCAGCCTCAGGGTTACCTGAGGGGAAGAAGGCCGGCTGACCAGGCTCTCGGGGCTCAGCCTCCTCCGAGGGTACAACCAGGCAGAGATGCGCATCCTGTGATCTGCAGGGGCAAGGAAAAGACCTCTCCCTCCATGGGGATGCTGTAAAAATTAAATGAGATGATACGTGTAAAGGAAGAACTTGGTACCACCACTGGCCTGCTGTGAACACCAGACCACTGCCTTACGGATTCCAGTAACGAGGAGGAAGGTGGCCGGCCAGGAGGAAGAAAAGGAAAGTCCTAGCAGCATGAGTCACTTACTGCTGTCCCATCTGCAGCACCTGAAACAACTTCTGGCATGTGGCGAACCCTTATCGTCACTGTTAGATTTACATAAATGTGGCTCAAGCGGTAGCGCGCTCGCCTGGCATGCGTGTGGCCCGGGTTCGATCCTCAGCACCACGTACAAACAAAGATGTTGTGTCCATCGAAAACTAAAAAATAAATATTTAAAAAAATTCTCTCTCTCTCCTCTCTCACTCTCTCTTAAAAAAAAAAAAAAAAAAAAAAGGTTCTTAGACCTGGATTTTTAAACTCGGGCTCAGCCCAGAGGTGTGGCCTCAGAGACACAGAGTATCAGGTGGCAGCACTTAGTCAACACCTTGGTTTTGGTGGATTCCCAAGTTCTGTTTTGTTCTGTTTGTTTGTTTTGAGGTTACTGTGAATGAGTCAGTTTTCCTGATTTCTTTTTCAGCAGATTCGTCATCGGAGTACAGGAACACAATTGATTTATGGGTGTTGATTTTGCATTCTGCTACTTTGCTGAATTTATTCATGAGCTCTACAAGTCTTCTGGTGGCATTTTTTTTTTTTTTTGGTTCTTCTAAGTGTAGGATCGTACTGTTGGCAAACAGACAGTCCGAGCTCTTCTTTTCCTATTCACATCCCTTTAATTTCCTTCTCTCGCCTAATTTCTTTGGCCAGTTTCAAATACTGTGTTGAATAGGAGTGAAAGTGGGCACCCTGGCCTTGTTCTTGTGTTTAGAGGACATGCTCTCCCTCTTCTCCACTCAGAATAAAGTTGGCCTTGGGCTTACCATGCATAGCCTTCACAATGTTGAGGTCAGTTCTTTCTATCCCTCGCTTTTGGATCTCTATAATGAAAACCATAGAACATAAAAGAAATAAATTACAGAAGGCCTCAGAAGATGGAAAGACCAACCCTCCATGTTCTTGGGTGGGGAGAATTAATATTGTCAAGATGGCCACACCACCAAAAGTGTTGTACAGATTCAACCAATTCCCATCAAAATTCCAAAGATGTTCTTCACAGAAATTGAAAAAGGAATCATGAAATTCATCTGGGGAAATAAAAGGGTCAGAATAACCAAAGGAATCCTTGGCAAGTAACGCAAAGCAGGAAGCTTCACCTACGGAGCTTCAAATTATACCGCAGAGTTAGAGGAACGAAACCAGCCAAAAGACCAACGAAACAGAGTAGAGGACACAGAGGCAAACCCACATAGATACAGTCATCTCACACTAGACAAAGGAGCCAAAACCATGTCAGAGAAAAGAGAGCCTCTTTAACAAATAATGCTGGGAAAACTGGAAATCCATGTGTACTGGGATGAAATTTAACCCCTCTCTCTCACCCTGCACAAAACTCAACTCAAAGTGTGTCAAAGACCTGGGAATTAGACCAGAAACCCTGCACCCCACTAGAGGAAAATGCAGGCCAACACTTTAACATGTCAGCTCAGGAACTGACTTCCTTAACAAGACTCCCAAAGGGCAAAAAGCAAAACCAAAATCAATCAAAGGGACGGCATGAAATTAAGAAGCCTTCCTGACAGCAAAGGAAACATTTAAGAGCATGAAGAGAGAACCTATGGAATAGGAGAAAAAACTTTGCCACCAGCTCCTAGATATGACATCAATATCCAGAGTATATAAAGAACTCAAAAAATTAACACCAAAAATAAATAAATAAGATAACCCAATCAATAAATGGGCAAAGGAACTAACAGACACTTCTCAAAAGAAGAAATATGAATGGTGAACAAATATATGAAAACATGTTCAGTGTTTTTAGCAATTAGAGAAATGCAAATTAAAATTACACTTGAGATTTCATCTCACTCCAGTCAGAATGGCAACAATCAAGAATACAAGCAACAATAAATATTGGCAAGAATCTAGGGATTCTAAGTTGTTAGTGGGACTGCAAATTAGTACGACCACTCTGGAAAGAAGTATGGATATTCCTCAAAAAACTAGGAATGGAACCACCATACAACCCAGCTGTCCCACTCCCTCGTATATATCCAAAGGACTTAAAATTAGCATACGGCAGTGACACAGCCACATCAGTGTTTACAGCAGTTCAACTCACAGTGGCTAAGCTACGGAGCCAGCCCAGGAGGTCCTCAACAGATGATGTGACAGAGAAAATGTGGCCTATATACACAATGGAGTATTACTCAGCTCTAAAGAAGTACATGCCATTTCCTGGTCAAAGGGTGGAACTGGAGAGTGTCATGCTGAGTGAAGTGAGACAGTCCCCAAAGTCAAAAGTTGAATGTGGACTAACACAAAAGACTAACTCAAGATATATGGAAGCTAATTCAAAATAAGAGGGAGACGCATATGAAATAAAGGACAGAAATAAGATCAGAGGAGTGGACGAAGGGGAATGGAAGGATGGGAGAAGGGATGGTATAGGGAAAGTCGGCAGGATTGAGATGACCGAACTTTCCTGCGTACACATACGAATACACTACAGTGAACCTCACCAGCACGGATCGCCACAAAACACTGATTAAAAAAAACTATAAGTAAATAACAGAAAGAACATCACAGGGAAGGGAACAGAGGGTGGCGGGAAGGGAAGGGGGAATACGGGAATTGAATTAGAACAAATTATATTCCATGCTTCTATAATTATGTCCTAGTATATCCGATTGTCATATATAACCAAAAAGAACCAATAAAAATATTTTCACCTAATTAAAAAAAAAAGGATGTAGCTCAGTGGCAGAGTGCTTGCCTAGGATGCACAAAGCCTTGGATTTGATCCCCAGCACTATAAAATACACACACACACACACCCATCATCCCTGCAGTGATGCCATCAAGTATCCAACTTCTAGGCTGAGGTGGGGGGCCCCCTCCTATCTCCAAATCAGTCCATCAGAGTAAAGTCTTGGGGCCTGCCTCCGTGGCTCATTACCTGTCAGTCTTGGTGTCAAGGGAAGAGCACAGTCCAGAGGAGGCTCAGAGAGCCTCTGGACATGTGCGCACACACACCTGCCAGTCCTGGAGGAGTGCAGGACCCTGACTGCCAGGCTAACAGCAGCTGACAGACAGGTGGAGCCTTTGCATCTCACGAGAAGCCTGGGAGCATCCTCACGTCTCCGTTATTTTGAAAGTAGCGTGCTATTTAATGCATGGATATAAATTAGTCATTTGTCAGAGGTGTCTCTGGTGCTGGTTGGCTGCCTTTTTCTTCTGAAAACTGAATTCTCTACTGAAATGTTCTCTTCCCCCTTTGCACGTGCTTTGTCCACTCTGATCTAACACAAGACAATTCTTTATGCTGCTATGTCTTTGGAAGCCATGTGGAATTCCTCCCAGAAAATCCAAAATAAAAGCCCACACTGTACCCACAGGGCCTGCATCTCTTAAGTGGGAGAAACACAGCATGTGTTGGGGTAGCAGCTGAGGCATGGGGAGGTGACCCAGGAGGGGCACATTCAGGCACACATTGAGAGTGCTCACCTAGGGAACCACGAAGAGAGACTGTGTCCATGGCACCTTGCTGATCCCCAGACACCTGCCCTTTGAGGTGTGGTGGTATTTCCTGTGCACACAGTCTGATTCTGACTTCACATGCAGCTCCATGAGTAGCTGTGCCTTAAGTGATGTTAGCAAAGGAGAAGCAAATAGAAATCTCAAAAGGACATGTACAGATGGATGCTCTCTTTTACCGTGAGTGGTTTGCTGGCTGTTGTAGCTCTGTAGGGCCACAAGAGCATGCCAACGCTAGCCTGCTGGAGGGAACAGGAGAAAACATGCAAGAGAGCCAACCTGTTTCTCAGCCAAGGGCATCTGTCCTACATCAGACACCAGCCAGCCACCCCCTGACACCTGAGGAGTGCAGCATAGAGCAGAAGAGCCTCCCTGCTGAGCCCAGCCAGAATCACCTACCAAAATGAGCTGAGCAAACATGTACTGTTTTAAGGCCCAGTGTGGGTGGTTTTTTATTATCATCAGCCTTCATGTCTAGGGAAATGCAAAATGAGGTTTGAGTCAGCTGCTGCAATTTTCAGGTCTCCTTACAATCCCTTGGAACGAGAACTTCTTTACCCCTGAAAGTCTTCTTCCATGATTGAGTTTTTTATTAGATTAGATAGAATCTATAACCCCATGAGAAGGCTGGGATGACTTTATTGTAGATAAAGATAAGGAGTAGATGTAAAGGTGGTGCCTTAAATTCAAGTACAATTATGAACCAGAGAAAGTCCCATGACGTTCTCCCCAGAATGGGCATTGGTTGGGGGGGGGAGGGGATAAAAGAGGTTTTGGTCAGATAAAATGGAGTTCCCCTGAGGGAGAATCATCTTAAGCGGTCGCACCATTCATCCCCCTGTCCTTGGGCAGAATCACACTAAATCCATCACAGATCGTAACAAGTGCTTCCATGGTGCCCAGAGTCTACCTGCTTTGTTATTAATGAGTCAAACACGGTGGAGTCAGATCTGGAATGTCTACTAGAGTCCCACATGTACAGAGATGTGGCTTTTAAGCAATGATTGGATCTCGAGGGTTCTGAGAGCATCGGTGGATTAATCCATTAAGTGGGATTAATCCATTTGATGGATTAATCCACTGATAACTGGATGAACTACTGGGAGGCAGGAACTAGTGGGAGGAAGTAGTGGAGATGATGGAGACATGACCTAGAAGGGTTTATCTTCTCCTCAGTCCTCACCCCTTCTCTTTCTCTCTGCCTCCTGGCTACCACCATCTGAGTAGGTTCCCTCTGTCATGCCTTCCACCATGGTGGTCGGCCTCACCTCAGGCCACAGCAGTGGAGACAGCCAGCCATGGGCGGAATCCTCTGAAACCATGAGCCAAAATAAATCTCTCCTCCTCCAAGCTGCTTTTGTGAGGAATTTTGGTCCCAGCAGCAAAGCTAACACAGATCCTCAGGGTTCCAACTCCAGCTCTTCCATGCACAGGCTGTGACCACAGGTAGGTGACGTCCCTTCTACATCTGAACCTCTTCACCTGTAAACCGAGAACAGCAGCAGCACATGCCTGCAGAGCTTTCCTGAGATCAGGTGAAGTCTGGGCGGGCTCAGCATGGCACCTGGCACCCGGTACACCCTTCCCGAACCGGCTCTTATCATCGCTTCTTGCTAATATTTAATGTATTAGTCACTTTCTGACAGATATCGCTTCCTGCCATCAAAAGAGAGACCAGAAGCAGATGGTATTCAGAAGATTCCTTCTGCTTAAAACCAAAAATACAACTATTTGGCCTTTCAGTCTCTCTTTTTCTAGATAAAATATTCAAGGAGTCTTAGGCAACTATGGTGAACATACTGGAGCATCAACTCACTCAGTGGAGTGCAAAGAACTGAGCTTCAGGGCTGGGGCTGGGGCTCAGGGGCAGAGCACCTGCCTAGCACATGAGAGGCACTGGGTTCAGTCCTCAGCACCACATAAACATAAAGGCATTAAATAAAGGCATCGTGTCCACCTACAACTAAAAACATTGTTCAAGATGAGCTTTGGCATCAACTAAAGCAAGGCTGGTGTTCATGTTAGGTATTTCCCAGCCGAGTGCCTTTAGGAACAGGACATGACCACCCTGCATCTTGGTTTCTACCTCTATAAAATGGGAGCTGCCTCCCTCAGGGGGTCCTCTTAAGAACCAATAGTGATTAGCTACTATTGATCTCTATCTTTGAATCCCAAAGACAATGTGGAACAAAAACATCAAGTCACACACGGAGCCCATCTGAAAGGCATGGCCTGGGGGTGCCACAGCCTAGGGTGCGCACCTTAGTCCCCCATCTATCATCCACGGGAAGGCTGACGCCCTGTGAGAACTCAGCCTGAGAGCGACCCCGGTGGCCTCTGAGCCAAGGTTTGGATGACACTGGGATTAAGCTCTGTGACATGCTGCTAAAGGGCGCTCCAAGGAGAGGGGACAGCAGTGCAAGGTGCCTGAGGCAGGAGTCAGCGGGGCACACTCACCTCCCGCCCCTGGGCCAGCGTGGCTGGAGCCGTGAGCAGCAGGGGAGGTGGTGACGCACCTGGAGGGTGGGACAGTGGAGTCTGCCTAGGGTGTGGGGAGGCCTCGGGGCTGGTGAGACCAGGGGGAAAACATGGCCTGATGTGCTTGGGGCAACCCCGGGTGTTGTGCAGGGGACAGACTTGGGGGTGCAGCGTGAGCAAACAGAAGGAGGAGACATGTGATGAGGATTCTCACTGAGCAGAAGAGGGTGGCCTCCCGCAGGTGACACCAGAGGAGGTTAAGAAGTGGCTTTAGACTGGACATGCTGGGAGGTCAGCTTGCTGTGGAGGGATGTGGAGTGTGAGGGCAGGAGAGGGACCCGGGATGCCACCCTGGACTTCGGCATGAGTGCCCGTGCCTGCTCCCACCTGAGGGTCCCTGTCATGCACTTCATTTAATTGGAATGCTCCCCCCCCCCCCGACTGTCCACACCGCCCTGTTCCTCTCCACCTCTCACTCGGTGCCACTCTGCCAGTGAGATCTTCCCTGACCGCCACCTGCAAAATGGTGCTTCCTGGCACTTCCTGAACCCTTGAGCTGCTGGTTTCTCTCAGTCCTGCGCGTCCCTTTTGGCATGACCAACATTCAGCTGCTTATTCACCCTCTGCCCACCCCCGACTCGACGCGTATCCTAGAACCACACTCGGGGTGGCTTTGAACAAGAGCAGTGCTGTGCCTCGTAGCTCTGATCCAGGGCCAGGAGTGTTGGTGCCTCCTGGGGGCTGTGAGGGAGAGCCTGCCCCTCGCCTCCTGAGGTCCCCTGGACCCTGGCTCCCAGCAGCATCGCCGGACCTCACTTCCTGTGCCTGTGTGTGCGCCTGTGTGCCAGCCCTTCCTTCTTACAAGGTCAACAGGTACACTGGATTGACAGCCCACCCTGCACCGCCAGGACCTCATTTTAACGTAACTACGTCCTTGTGACCCTAGCTCCCGATGAGCTCATACTCGGAGGTCCTGGGGATCAGGACTTTCACACAGGAGCGTTTCAGGGACACAGGTCAACCCTCCCCCTCTCCAGCTGGAATGTAAGCTCCACGGGGCGGGAACTGAGTTCTCATTCATTGTCTCATTCCCTTTACCTGCAGACTCCTCAGCACACAGCATCTGCTGAATAAATCTATGTGTTCAACAGGTGAACAGAGAAAATCAGTGTCGGGGAGACTGCAGGGCTCACGTCCGTCCAGCACCTCCCGTAGACTGTGAGGGTGAGAAGCTCATTAGGACCACAAGGAGAGCCGTCCATCAGGCTGTCTCAGCCGCAGGTCGGGCTGCAACCGAGGACCCGGGAGTCATCTGCAAGCTCAGGGCCTCTCAGGCCTGGAGACCAGAAGGGCTCACCTGGGGACAGAGGAGCACCAAGCACCTCAAGGAAAAGGAGAGGACCCAGCAAAGGAGACCAGGGAAGTGGTCAGGAAAAACCACCAGCAGAGAACGGCGACCTAGAGCCCGAGCTGGACAAGAAAGCATCCAAGGAGGGGATGGTCACCTGGGCCCACGGCTGCTGGGGTCCCACAAGAGGACTGGCCACAGAACTTGGCAAAACTGGTGACAAAACCCAAAGTGGAAGGGGATAGAGAGAATAGGCGATGAGGAAGCGGGGTAAGGGGTACAGACCCATCCCCTGAGGGGGTGGCAGGGAGGGGACCAGATTGCAGCAGCAATGGGGAAAGAGACTGCTGGCGAGGCTGTTGGTGGCTGGGATCAAAAAGGGGAGGGGGAGCCCCTCCAGGCTTCCAGCCCCTTTGCCAGGGCTCCGCAGTGCAAGCTCCGCGGACCTGGTCCTGCAGACCTCAGGAACCCGCGGGTCTGTCCCGCACGGGTCTGTCCCCACACAGGTCTGTCCCCGATGGGAACGTCCAGGGCCATTTTCCTGAGACTCCCTGTGTCCAGCCACCCTTTCCCTGGCCTCACTCCCTCCTAATGGCCTCGCAGACACTGGAGGACGGGGTCCCAGGCCCAGGGAGCCCTGAAGGGTGACAGGCAGTGGCACAGAGGGCTGCAGAGCCACAGGCTCCCCGGGGGCAGGAACCCCCACTTAACAGTTTCAAACCCAGCTCTCCAACAAGTCGTTTTCTCCACGGCGAAATCACAGCGGGAAATGACCACTCAGAGGCCGGTGGCAGGGAGGGAGCCCAAGAGACCTGCCAGTGTGAGGGCTGGCGGCCTGGGAGAGGCACCCGTGGGGGGTGCCCCCACCCTGCCTGATTTCCGTGGTTTCCGATCTGCCACCTGGAGGACACTGATGAGCAGCCCTGAGAAGGGGGCCTGCTCCTCCCCACCCCTCGGAAGCCCCTGGAGGCACGTTCTTGGACACCGAGGTCGCCTGCCCACCTGCGCCTGAGCCGTGGGGGTGAACGCAGCCCAGCCTTGGCAGGTGTGGGTACCCAGGGCACCTGCGCCTGGTAGCTGGGCACCTGCAGAGCCATGCCCCTCAGGAAAACAGGAGCTGGGGGCTGAACTGGGGCCTCAGAGCCTGGCCAGCCAGGTAGCCAAGTGCCACTCTCTGGACGGGGATGAGGCCACTCTGGCTGTGCAGCCCCAGGGAACCACAGCCCGACTCCCAGACCTCTGCAGCTCCCAGGCACTGTCCCCAGGTCTGTGCCCCTGGAGTGATTCCCAAAGGGTCATCTCGTGTTATGGGGTGGACAGGGCAAAGCTTCCAAAGTCCCCCAGGAGCGATCCACAACATTTCCAGCTCAGGAGACTGGCGTTCCCGGCGGGGCCGATGAGAGTGGATGCCATGGATTCACATTAAGTCATTCCACACCTGTTTGCCAAAACCCCACTTGGTCAACTGCAGTAAGATGTCCCCACAGGGGAAGCTGGATAGTGGGTACCTGGGACCCACCACTACTTTGGCAACTTCCCAGGAGTTTAATGACTTCTACATAAAAAGTTTTAAAAACAGAGTTAGTCTTGGCTATATCCCAACTAATATGCTACGGACAAGGTGATAAGCCCTGTCCCCTGCAGGAAGCTACCCACATACACCCAGTAGATTACAGGAATTTAGAAGAGATTGCAGGAGCCAGGCATGCTGTGGGCACCTGTAGTCCTGATTACTCAGGAGGCTAAGGCAGGAGGATCAGGTGAATCCACAAGGTCAGGGCAACACAGGCAAACCCTGTCTCTAACAAAAAAAAAAAAAGAAAAGAAAAAAAGAAAGAAAGAGAAAAAAAGAGGAGGAGAAGGAGGGAGAGAGGGAGTAAAGGGAGGAGGAGGAGGGGGAGGAGAGAACTAAGACTGCCGCAGTCCGGCTGCAGCAGACTAACCGGGGGTGACGAGCAACTGGTGTACATTGATGCAGCAGGAGTGGGAGCCGTTTATGGTCGGACAGGAGGGGTATATATACATTCCACACAGCTTATCTTAATTAACATAAACTAGATACAGCAGTCCACCAATAAGGAATCTCCACACTTCATGGCTCGCTGGCGCTACTTCACAAACCACTCCCTCTGGCAAAACGCCAGGCGCCATCCTGACTTGTTGACAGACTCTAACCTAAGACAACGAAGAGGGCGTGACTTGCAGACCAGGGCAACCCAACAGAACTGAGGTGCATGCCACATCTGTAATCCTCCACTTTCTAGTAGGGTGTTTTTTAAAAAGGAGAAGGTGCGATTAGCTTTAATTGCCTAACTTCATGTCATATATCCAGAAACGAGGCAGCGTTCCGTGGTACTTGGTGTTCTTCATCATCATCATCTAAACTCATTTCCCACCGCAGCTGGTCTCCGCTGGACTAGCTGGGACACATCGCAAGTGCCCAGCGGCCATCTGTGGGAGGGGCTGCTGAGGTGGACGCTCAGGTCCACCCTGGGCCCTGCTGGCTTCAGACCTGGGTGCCACCACTCAGCCGCTCATGACCCTGGAGAGGCAACAGCAGTTCTGGGAGCCTGGGCTCCCTGCCAGTGACCCTGTCCACCCAACAGAGTCCCTGTGAGAACCGCGATCAGCCTCCCACAGCTGATCCTACGGTGACTGTCCTCTAAGGGAGACCTGGGCGAGGGCTTCGAGGAGGCCCAGGCAGAGAGCAGCCAACAGCTCCATGGGTCCTGGCCCTGGCCCTAACACTGTCCCTGGGAAGAAGAGCGCCCCTGTCCCTTTATCTACTCTGGTTTCTCCTGTCCCCCCTGGTCCACAAACATCCTCAGAGAGTGGCTTGGGTGCACTGAGGAAGGAGGGAGGCCAGAGGAGAGAAAGAGAAGGGGAGAGGAAGAGGAAGAGATGGGAGGGGAATGGACAGGGAGAGGGAGGGGGAGGCTGAGGAGGCCGGCCCTGCCCGGGAGCCCAGGGCGACTCCCCAAAAGCCTCTGGTTGAAAACAGCAAGCACAGGACAGATGGGCAGCTCGGCTCGTGTGCCGCCTCCCCGTTCGCTGTCCTCTGCCTCCCCCTCCTGGGCTCCAGGTCCAATCGCCCACCGCGGCCATCAGGCAGGACGGAGCCCGGGTACAGGAGGACCCTGACCTGCCGGGAAACCATCTGGAATCTGGAATCCTGGGTGGCTCCTGAGGTCTTCCTAACTCAAAGGACAACACGCCACACTTAGGCCACGGCAGCAGAGCAATGTCATCCCCCGCACAGCCCCTGCCGTGACAAGACCCTGGCTCCCCGGTGACGGAAGCTTGGCCCCTGCTGCTCCCGCGCAGCCCATGCCCAGGAGGCTGCTCGGGTGGGCACCAGGCTGAAGCTGCATGCCCAGCTGCTGCGAACGGCTGCACGTGGATGGACGTGCTGCTGCAGGTGACACCTGCCACGCCAGCAGCTCCAACATGCCAGCAGCCCCAACATGCCAGCAGCCCCAACATGCCAGCAGCCACCCCGGAAAGCACCCACCTTAGTGACTGCCACCGCCCACTTCACCTCTCAGCACCTGCCGCCTCCTGAGCGCAGAGGGGCACACGTGGCACCCTGTTGGCATGCACGACCCAAGCAGCCCTGGGGACTCCACATCCCTGTGTCCAAGGCAGGTGCTGCGGTGTCCCTGGCCAGAGCCACCATCCCTTCTCCAGGAGCCCGCGGCAGCTGTCCCTGGTTGGACCTTTGCCCCCTGCAGGCCACAGGCACTCCCTGACTTTCAGCAGGGCTCTGGCCCGGGGGACCTTCAGTAAGTTGAAATATTGTTAACATAAAACATATTTAATAGGCCCGAGCCGTGGAGCTGTGCGGCGGAGCCCAGCTGCCTCCACACCCTCGGAAGACGTTCTCAGCCCTCAGGTGGACGAGATGGTCACACGCACACACAGAGTTTTTTATTGTCCAGTGTGGAACATCCTCGTGTAACGTATTGAACACGCTGAAAGGGAGTCCCAGAACGGTCCCCTGAGCTCAGTTCACACCCTCGAAAGGCAAAAGAGCCAAGTTGAACCGTATTAGACGAGGCACTTGGAACCGTGCTTTCAGAATGCCGGCCGATTCTGCCTCCTGCAGATCCGCTAGTGCCCACCCTCCAGTGTTACTCAGGGGGAGAGGCAGAGTCCCTGCAATGACCTGTAAGTCTAAGGCAGCCTCTCTGTCCTCCACTGTCCTCCCTGCCCTGCTCTCCCTGGAACTCCCCCGGCACACTCCTGACTCAGGACCTTTGCTCGGCTGTTCCCTCCGCCTGGAGCACTCTTCCAAGCCCACTCGCCTGCCCACCTCATCTGCTGCGGTCTTTGCCCAGTGCCAGTTCCTCGGGAGACCCTTTCTCACCACCCTATTAGGGCTACAAGCTAACCTTTATCCTCATGGCAGACCGACTGAAAAAATGACCACCATCACCCGTCCCCCACCCTCATGCTATGGCTGCATCTTCTGCAAAGCAACTTTGCAGCTGCCTCCTCTTGGGTGCAGCCTGCCTGCACCTGCAGTGGCCAACAGCCTGTGCCAGGAGTACCAACTTGCCTCCAGGAGAGACTTCAAGAGGCCTTGGATGCTTCTCCCCTCGCAGAACCTGCTTCTACCATGAAACCCAGCCTGGGCAGGCCTGTGGGCAAGGAGAGACCATGTGGATCAGAACCGAGAGGTGCCGAGGCCATCCTCCACCAACCCGCCTCCACAGGCACAGAGGAAGGAGCACAGCCAAGATGATCTGAGACCAGAGCTGCCCGCTGGGCCAGTCTACACGGCAGACTCAGAACCACGGCCCCCTAAACACCATCAGGTTTGTGGCTGTTTGTTATGCAGCAGTCGCTGACTGATCTACCTACCCTGAGCGCTGGCCCCCACCACCCGCCCTGGTCTCTTAGTACTTCTTACCTCCTGATATGCTATAAAATGCATGTATCTGTGGTGTTGATTTAATACTGTCTCCCCTCTGTTTAGACTGCCCATAGCGGCACCTCCTCCAGGAAACACCTGTTTTGCTCACAGATAGATCCCCAAGTGCCTAGGAGAGTGCAAGGCACATAGTAGATGTTCAATTAAAAAAATTTGAGATGGCATTTCACTGTGTTGCCCAGGCTGGTCTCCAACTCCTGGGCACAAGTGATCCTCCCACCTCAGCCTCCTATGTGTCTGGGATCACACCACGTGCCTGGCTAAACTAAAGTGGCTCATAATAATTATAATCACCAATAATTTACATATGAAAGGGTATTTCTGTGTGGTTCTGATCTGCATGCATGCAGGGGATGGAATGAGGGCCGGGCACATGCTTGGCAGGCGCTCTACCACCGAGCTACAGTCCCAGCCCCTCAAAACAAAAGATTTAAAATTAATTCTGGAAGCGGATGGAGATAACAATCTCCACTAGCCCTGAGTGAGCCCTGGCCTAATGACGGACAGGAAGCCACACTGCAGCCCTCAGCCTAACCCATGGTGTCCCATCGCCCCCTCTACTGGGGGACACACAGGAAACAGGTTGAGCATAAATGTATCACTTCTGGTAACTTTGCAACAAATACTTACGTCGTTAGAGTTTTATTCTTTAGAGAAAAGTAATCAGTGAATGATTAGTGGGGATTCATGGTGTATGACAAATTATATCAAAAGCTCCAGATTATTATCTCCTACCTGCTTTAATGCACCAGGGACAATTTCACTGAAATAGCTGCAGAATTGAGATCTTGGGACCTTCTGTCGATCTGAGGATGCCCACACCCTTGTCCCATTTGCTGAGAAAGCTGACAGAGTGGAACCAACCCGAGACCAACAGCTGGCCAGCGGCCGAGCTGGGATCAGAACCCAGGTGTCCAGCTCCAAGACTCGTGATGACATCACTGTACTGTCCTGCCCACCGCCCACCCTGTTTAAAAGCCCAGGGCGGAAACGTTGCACCCCTTAAAGGAGGAGAGGGAGAGAGAGAGAGAGAGAGAGAGAGAGAGAGAGAGAGAGAGAGAGAGAGAGATTGATTCTCGTGGAGGGGAAACATGAACAGAATTCTGAACATGAATAGAGTTTTAAGGGTGATAAGAGGGGAGAGAAGCAGCTGTCATTTGTTTAGGACGCTGTGGAATTGCCTAAATGACAGGCTCATCCCTAAGGAGCAGGAGCAGCAGCCATAGAGCAGCATCTCTGATCCCAAATGCCCTGGTAGCCAGGCGCCGCTCTCGGGGGCGTGAGGGGGGTGGCCGGCGTGGAGACGCCGCTCAAGTAAACACAGGGAAGCTCTAGACATGGGAAAGGTACAGACTTCGTCCTCTTCCTGATCTCCCTTCTGAGTCCAGCCGCTTCTCTCTTAAAAACACTCCTGGACCCCGAACACCCCTCGCTCACAGCAGCAGCTTTTTCCCAGGTTCAGGCCCAAATCTCCCGTCTCCCTGACCCTCTGGTCCCCATCCCCACTGCCCACCTCTCTCTATTTCATCTCCAAAATCATGAGAGTGATGTTTTCGTTGTCACCAGGCCCCTTCCTTTCTTGTCACCAAGGTGCTGGTCTTGCAGAACCTCTTGGCATCAGAACTGATCCCTCCTCCGTGTGGGTCAAGTGTCTCAGCATCCTGAGGAGCTGTCACCTCACCCACACGGACAACATCGTCCTGCTGGAGTCATGGATGATGCACCTCTAAGTCCTCCCCAAGCCTCGGGCCTCATCTCTGTCCCCTGCCTCCTCCTCCTGTTCCTCAAGCACAGTCTTCCCAGGTATCCACACACCTCCCTTCCTCATGTCCCTCGGGTCCCTCTCCAAGTGGGTGGCACAGCAGGACGGGGGACATAGGCTGTCTGCAGCCATCACCCCAGCAGATCAATTTCTATCTCAGTGTTGCCCACGTTACTGTCCTGGGATTGCTGACTCTGGAGCAGGTGGAAACAGGTGTCCACATCACTGTGCCTGCCAAGTTCTGAGTGACTCCTGTAGACGGGACAAAGGGACAGCAAGAGGGACCAAGCAAATCACACTCCCTCCAGCCTTTGTCAGTGTCACCTCATGAGCTATGTCCCTGCCCACCCACATGAGACAACCCCCACCCCCAGGTCCCACAGGGCTTTACTTCCTCTGTGACATGGTCACCCTGTTTGTTATCTGTCCTTCCTCCCAGGATGCAAACCTCATGAAGACCGGAGTGTGTGTGTGTGTATGTGAGAATGAGTGTGTGTGAGTGTGTGAGCAAATGTGTGTGTGAGAGAGAATGAGTGTTTGTGAGAGTGTGCGAGTGTGTGAGAGCAAGTGTGTGTGTATGTGTATGTGAGTGTGTGGGTGTATGACAGTGAGTGTATATATGTGTGTGAGAGTGCATGTGTGGGTGTGTGAATGTGTATGCATGTATGTGCATATGTGTGCATGTGGGTATGGGTGTGAGTGTGTGTGTGCTTGGGTGTGGGTGTGAGTGTGCTTAGGTGTGAGTGTGTAAGTGTGGGTGTGTACATGTGGGTATGAGTGTGGGTGTGTGGGTGTGGTATGTGTGATTGTGCGAGAGTGTGTGTATGTGTAAGAGCGTGGGGTGGGGTGTAGGTGTGTGAATGTGTATGTGCAAGTCTGTGAGTATGCATGAGTGTGTATGTGTGTATGTGTGAGAGTGTGTGGGTGTGAGTGAGTGGGTGGTGAGTGTGGGGAGTGGATGTGGGTGTACGTGTGTGGGTGGGTGGGTGTCAGCGTCAGTGTGAGTGTATGAGTGTGTGTGAGTGTGTAAATGTGTGGGGGGAGTGTGTGCGCGTGCGCGCTGGCTGCCGGCTCACTTCTCTCTGTCTGGGGTGCCCGAAGCCAGGCGCCCTCCTCTGGCAGAGCTCCCGGGAGTCACCGGGGACACGGCGGCCTGGGTGGCGGGGAAGGGCCCAGCGGGCTCTGTGGCCGCTGCCTCCTCCCGGCTCCTTGCACACGGGCCGCTGTCCCCTGTGCAGCAGGACGGGCCTGTGCCGCCGCCGTGGGCCGGTGCTGGTGCTGGACGGAGCCGGGAGCAGGACCCCAGCAGCCCCGGGAGGCCCCGCCTCTGGCCCGCGGAGAGCCCACTGCGGGGACCGCTCCTTCCTGGGGCCGCGCCGTGCCATCCTCACCGTGGCCACCAGAGGTCGCTGGGGCTGCGTGCAGCGCGGAAGGCGACCGCGGAGGCTCCGGGCTCTTGGAGGCCGCGCAGTGGGGAAGAGGCTGCGCTCCCCGTGCACTGGGGCGAGATGCCATCGGACAAAGGCCGCCCGGTGGCACCTGGAGCCGAACCCTGCCCGCCGGGCTGTGGGGCCAGTGGCCTCGGTGTCCCCTCAACCAGGACAACTGTAACCCTTTCGTTGTAGAGAATTTGCCAGAGAGGCTCCCGCGAACGCGTTAGGAACCCGCAAGGCTGAGCAGTCACTGCTCCTTGCCTCCGCCCCCAACAGGACCCGGCGGAGGGGCCCGCCACGTTCTCGTTATGGCTTCCCCCTCCACTCCACCAGGACCTGCGCGAGGCCAGAACAGGGTTGTCTGTTTTTAAGCTTATTTTCATGAACATTTCAAATGGACCTGAGTGGGAGGGACAGGGACAGCTCCATCTCCACAGGGCACCGACCGCTCCCAGCTCCCAGCACCGGGCCTGGCACACAGTGACTTTCACCAGGTGACTTTCTAGTGGCCACCTCCTAGGTGCTCTAGTAAGTCACCAGGATGTCGAGGAAGCAGGGTGACAGTGCCCAGGGGCTCAGTCTACTAGCAGGACTCCTTCATTTTGCAATCTCCCCAGGAAAGGTGAAAAAGTTGAGGGTGTGGTGGGGTGGGGTGGGGGCATCTCACCTAGCAGCCAAGCTTCCTGGAAGAAACCTCAGCTTTGCGCTGAGGGAGGCACAGGTGCTAATGAGGTCAGAAGGGTCGTGGGCACTAAGCCTGATCCCAGGCAGCTGGAACATCAAGTGCAAAGGCCCTGAGGCTGCAGGAGGCACAGCCATGCTCAGCGCAGTCGGTGAGACTGGCAGCACACTGATCCTGACACTCAGGTTCAGAGGGACCCACTCCATTCAGGCATTTCCCAGGCTGGACAGGGGCCTGAGATGAAGAGACTTGAACACATCCTGGCTGTCGATCCCTCCCTGCCGTCCCTCCCAGAGCATCTCCTTGTGAGGTCCTCTGTAGCCGAGGTCTTAACCCGTAAAGGCTGCTGTAACAAAAACGCCCCACACCGGGCAGTTCATAAAGAGCACAAGTTTGACTCGCCCCTCCTGGAGGCTGGGGGCACATTTAGTGTGGGCAAGGCCCCTCCGATTCCCAGGTGTCTCTCCCCTGAGGATCCTACTTTGGTGGTGGAAATGAAAAGAAGGCAGTTGGTGGGGCTGGACATCAGCGAGATCAGCAGGGCAGACGGTAGCTGGATGGGAGGACGGAGGTCAGGCCTCACTTTTCCCATCTCCTGTCAGACCCACCTCCTGGCAGGGCCTCAGATTCTCACTGGGGCCCAAGAAACCTGGCCTCTCCTCCACGCTCCTCTCTGCCTCCACTTTCCTCCGGCTCCACCGAGCCCCACAGGCCTGGCTACCTCTCTCCTCTTTCTCTGCCCAGGGCCACCCTCACTCTCTCGCTCTCTCTCAGAGCGAGGGTCCTGCCAACCCCACCACCTCTAGGCTGGACAAGCCCCCAGACCCCACTTAAATAGGCCTCCAGAGAGGCCTTCTCCGAGCCTCCCTACCTTCTCCCTATAGTCATCCTCTTAATTTAACTTTTATCAAAATCAGCAACTGAGTAGCTACACGGGCTCCACAAACCTCTGACCCCCCCCAAGAGCTCGGGGTGCACATGCCAAGCTTCTGGGGTTCCCCCAGGTGCCCAGCGCCTGAGCCCTGCGCACACGTGGCCAATGCTTAGGACGCACGTGAGTGAGGAGCGTTAAGGTTCAAGTCCCCGTGTACCAGATCCTGTCCTAGAGGGCGCAGCCTTGTCCCCGGACACCCTCATCATCAGCATATCCTCAGTGGCTGCCCTGTCCTGTTGGAAACATGGGTCTCCACTCAGACCTTCCCCTCGTTTCTCTCTCGCTCTTGTGGGGTCTGAGCAGCACGGTCTCTGGGTGGTCACCTGCCTGGGTGTGCATGCCCTCCGATCCCTAGAGGGCAGGTCCTGGGCTACCCTGGGCACTGCCCGTATCCCCAGGGTCCAGAGCAGCCCCTGGCACCCAGAGGCCATCTGACTTCTGCTGGGTGCCCAAGTATCGGTGACTGGGACTCTGACACCCCCTCCCCGTCGGGTGCTTCCTCCAGGTCCAGGCAGGTCTCCGGCACCCGGCAGGGTTCTTCCTGCGCCCTGGGCTCCCAGACCGTCCTCCGAAGCTCGGAGCCCAGGAAGACAGCCCGGTGGAGAAGCCCCTTGTGGCCTTCCCCAGCCCCCAGGTCCCACCCGCCCACCAACATGAACACCAAGGTCGGGGCAATGGTCCCCTCTAGGACTCAGGATCCAGGAGGCCGTGGCTTTTCCTGGTGGCCAACATCTCCTGAGACCTCAGGAACATTCTGCCCAGAGTCTTCACCGACTCACCTGAGAACCAGCCCCTCTGCCTCGTCCTGCCTCGTCCCCTGCACCCTCCGGAACTGGGGTTTTGGCTTTGTTTTCTTTCTCACCTGGAAACAATAAATCTTTCCCCAACAACAAAATAGTGGGTGGACAACACGCTGTAAGTAGACACAGTCACCAGAGAAGCAGACCCTCCTGCGAGAACCGAAATGTACACACCTCGGGGCCAGCTCAGAGCACACACGCCCAGCCACGAGACCCTTGGAGGGACGCCCAGAACAGCAGAGTGACCACGTGTACCCGGGAATACTTCCTAGGAAATACTTCTGGAAGGTCCAAGGCAAACATGAGCCGGCCAGGAGCCGGAGGGCGGATCTGTCATGTGTCCAGTACACGAGGGGATGAGAGGCTGAAGGCAAGAAACGCATTTGTCGGGGGAAGACGGGAAACAGAAAAACCAACTCAGAGCATCGGGGCTGGTGCAGGGCCCACAGCACATTTTTAGAAATGATCAAAACCAAAATAAGGAAGTCGCATTGGCAGACATCCTGAAGGATCCTTGCAGGTTGGCATAGCAAGCAAAGGGCGGCCAATTTACAGATTGTATACATTGGTGTCAACGAAGAGAATGGCACGAGGGCGATCGATGGGCCATCAGGGGGAATTCACACAGCACAGCTGACCTCAGGTCATAAAGATGGGAACGTACTTTCCAGCTCTGATTGGGACTCATTAATGCATTTATCACTCATTCACGCATCACTCATTCACGAATTTTCAGCTAAATCCACAGGGACCAAAAGCTTTCATGAGAAGCAAGATGGCTGGCAGTCCTCACACCTCCATAGTGGCTGCCATCTTCCCGCCATCCCCACTCCTATGGCTCCTGGACATGAGCTCAGGGACAGCCCCACCACCACCTCTCGGGATGAGGGAGAAGGGACAAGGATCTAGGTGTCTCCTGAGAAGTTCCCTGCCTGCTGCCACCCCCAGGTCCTCCCAGGAGCGCTGCCCTGGTGGGTTGGCAGGAGCTGGAATCCATCAGAGGAGACAAGAAGTTACGATCATTTTGCCACCGGCCATTCTTCATGAAAACTGACCCGAGATGACAGATTAAGAATGCATGTTTACCGCTCACCACTCTCCGTGTCCATGTCCCTGAATTCCATGAAATAAACAGGAAATACTTTCTTAAGGAAAGAATTCATAAAACTCTGAAAGATCAAAACGAGTCTCATCGGCCAAATTTGGGGGAAATTTTTTAAAAGAGAGAAAATAGGGTGAGAGGAAGGAGCAGAGACGAAACCTCAATCCAGAACAGGTTCAGGTGACGAGGAGAGGACAGCAGAGAGGGGGCAGTTCTGTGATGCTCTGAGCCCCCAAATCCATGGAAAACTAGAATAGGAAGGTGCTGTGGGGCAGACCCAAGGCAGATGAGTGGGAACCGTATTAAGAACAGCAGGGCATTAGACCTGGTCGCCTCCCTTGCTTGTGCCACACAGCAGGAGGCAGCATTTCCAACCTGAAGCTGTAAGTACAGACTTTACAGCTAGGGAGACACAAACAGATCCCCAAAGGCATGAAGTCCCATACCCAGCAGGTAAACATCAGCCCAGTGTGTTAGTCAGTCTTCCGTTACTGCAACAAATGCCTGAGATAGATAAGCTTAAAAAGAAGAAAGGTTTGTTTTAGAAACTTCAGTCCAGACTAGTTGGCTGTATTGCTTTGGGCTGTGGTGACACAGGATGTCATAGCAGGAACATGTGGTGGATAAGCCCATTCACTTCACAGTTAGGTGTTAAGGAAAGAAAGAGGAGAGACTGGGGTCCCACAATCCTCTTGAAGGGCACACCGGTGAGATACAGCCTTCTAAAGGTTCCACCACCTTTGAATTGTTCTCTCCTGAAGTTGTGCCAAGGACCGGAGAGCAAGCCTTTAGCTCAGGGGCCTTCAGGGGACTTTCCAATCAAAACTACAGCACTCAGCCAATCAAAGGGGCTGAATATTCAAAGAGACACAGTCAAGATGAACCGCAGCAAAACCTGAGCTCGGGAAATCCCTCAAAATGCATTTCAAAGTCCCAGAGATAAAAATAGTAGAGATGAAGAGGTCGAAGTCAGAGAAAGCGTAAGAATTAAAAGACATGTGAGAGAAAGCTCCCGAGGTCCCACTCGCTCTCTGACACGGCCCTTCTATAAACATAACGCACACCAGAAGCACAAGCCACGTGTGTGACTTTAGACTCTCCACAGCTGCTTCAGAAGCAAAAACAGGAGCTGCGGATGAGGCTCCGCGGTAGAGCACTGGACTAGCATGTGCGAGGCCCTGGGTTTGACCCCCAGCACCCTGAAAATTAAAAATAGAGCCAAGAGGAAGTCATCTTAATAACAGTTTAACACGTCGTACACAAGACATCTCCATTGCAACATATATCAATAGTGTCACTTCCACACTGAATCACATAAATGCAGATGCCGACCTATTTTCGACTTCTTCAAGGATTTAGAAATACGTCTTCAACCGACACCACGTCTCAACGCAAGCCAAACGCATCTCAGTGCTCACAGGCCTCAGGGACTGGTGGCTCCCGGGTTAGATGCCACAGAGCCACCGTCACAGCCAGGCAGACCCAGATCCCAAGCCGACCCTGAGCTCCGGGCAGAGCGGAGAAGCTTCCAGAGAGGAGCATAAAAGCCAAAGGTTCCTAAAAAGAAATGAGAGTGGAGACCAGACTCGGCAATGCGGAGGCCAGGGGACATGGTGGAGAGCCAGTCCCCAAGGAAGAGGGGCTCGGGAATTCCCCAGAGGGGCGCTCTGCCCGGAGGGGACACATAACAGCGGGGTGGTTCATGCCGAGACTTGCAGGGATCCCTGCGAGGGCTCTGCCCGTGGCCAGCCTGGCCTCTAGCCACACTTGTCCTCTGGGGCAGTCAGTGCTCCACTGACCACAGGACAGGCCACAGGCCTGAGAGGCGAGGCTCAGCTCAGACCCTCTTGGGGCCCAAGAGCATCATGGGGCCCACTGAGCCAGTGCGCCGGAGCCAAGAAGAGAAGAGACGCTTCCCACAGTCACCATGGGGCCCTGAGCCTCGCAGGCCAGTCCCCCTAGGATTCCAGAAGCTTCCCCATGCTTCCCCTCCTCCTGCTGCATGGGCTCTGAGTCCCTCCATCATGGGGGCTCAGGGGCCATACTAGAATTCCTCCAGTCACTACTCCCAAGACAGCCCATTTTGACCTGACTACTGGAAAATCCTTTCTGTTCAGCTAAAATGTATTCCTGGAACTTGGGAATCAAAGAATATAATTAAAAGGAAAACCATAGATAACTCTGATTCGATCCCCTCACTCTAAAGATGAAAGCAGAGGAGGCTCAGAGAGGGAAGGCACCCCTCCCGATGTCACGCAGCACAGTTAGGATAGAGCTGCATTTGATCTCTAAGGAACGTTTTGAAGATCTGCCAAAGGGACTTACTTGTCAAGGTCAAAAGAGGGACGCTGACTCTGCACCGCAGTCCAGAGCCCAGCTTTATAAAATAAAGTGTCCTGAGCCGATAGTGCTGCCCCAGAAAGGGATCCTGGGGCCTGGATCTGTCCCCGGAAGACACCGCCCCAGCGTGCTGCTATTTATTCTCCCTCTTTTTATGGCCGGGCTCAGCACTGGGTGTTTGTAGGACAAGATGGAAGCATAGGTTTAAAAAAAAAAATAACCAGGCAGCTCTCGGGAGCCCTAAAACCCTTCCAGGGAGAAGATTGTGCATCAAACGGGCTCCAACCCTCGGGGCTCCCTCGGGCCTCGGGAACCTGGGCTCACCCCCTGCTCACAGCTCACGGGTCTGACCCGGCTCCAGGGTTCCCTGGGAAACCTTTGCCAAAACCACCCTGGGGCTGACCCCGCAGCCGCTCCAGGAGCAGCCTCTGCAGGGCTCCAGCACAGGAGGCCACCAGGAGCCCCGGCCCGGCCATCACGTCCCCTGCCCTCGTGTCCCCTGCCTTCGTCGTCATGCGTTCCCTTCAGAGACTCTCACGGATGCAGACACTGGGCAGCGAGCGAGCGGGGGACCCGTCCTTGTCCACACGGCTCAGCTGGAGCCACAGCCCAAGATCCCCAGAGGCATCACCCGACCCGAGCTCCGCTCCGAGGGTTGCACCTCCTGCGTCCACCAGCCCAGCAGGTGTCCCTGTGACCCGCAGCGGGGCCGAAGCTCTGGGTCGGTTCCAGGCCGCCCAGACGCTCAGCTGTACTGACGCCTGGCCGTGTGTGAGACCACGGGGGCCAGCGCGGGGCCAGAGCCCCTGTGGGGTGAAGGGACACGAGCGTGACTGTGCCTGGACAGCAGGTGTGCTCGGGGCTGTCCAGGCTCCTGGGGTCCCCAGGGCTCAGTCGGTGTCAGCCCAACTCCTCCAGGATTCCTGCCACTGTCCCTTTCACCCGCGGGAAAGTCCAGGCAGGAAACCGAGAAGCTCAGACCCCAGGTTCCAACCCGCGCTGCTGCCCAGCTCTGGGTCCCTCTGTGGGAGCCCGGTGCCCGCCCAGATGAGGCTGACCCCAAGGCCACCAAGCTGTGTCCCCTCCTCCCTGGGGCCCTCACTCAGGAGTCTCCACCAGAGGGCTGCCGATCACCTGCCAACTCACCACACAAAGGTGACAGGGCCATCAGCCACCACAGGCCCAGAGGCAGACCCTGCAGACAGCAGGGGACCCCCTGCTCCGCTGGCTGCTCAGGGGCTCCCTAAAGGGAGGTCATTGGGAGGTCACCAGGAGGTCAGAGGTCAAGAGGCCGTGAGGTCCCTGCTCACTCCTCGGCTCTCCCCACCCCAGCTCCTGCCAACAGCACCTCCCTCCCCAGCCTTTTCAGATTCTGGTGGCCCCTGTGGTCCTGTCCTATCCCATGGGGGGGCTCACCCTCCTGCCCCCCTTTTTAACCGTATCTTACTAGAACCAAGGGTCTAATTAAGCACACAGTCCTCTTCCTGCCGGGACTGGACAGCCTATTGAGGACATCAACAAACTTGCTCAAAAAAATAATTCAGACACGAACATTTGACGGACAGTGAGCTGGGGGCTGGGGACGCCCCCTGCTCCTGGAGCCTACGGGCTGATGGGGGAGACGACCAGAGACAGGAGCCAAACGGTGGCTCTCAGGGCTCCTGGGAAACAAGGCGGGGTGGCTGAGGGGGGCCTGCAGGGGACCCACCCAGCCAGGGAGGTCAGGAAGGCATAGAGGACACTGTGGTGGCACCGCAGAGCCATCAGGAGGGAGAGGAAAGGGCAGGAGTCGAGGGGGAGGAAGGCAGAGCCCACCCAGCGACAGCCTCGGAGGAGGTCTGGGGAGGAGGCCTGGGGAGGAGGAGGCCTGGGGGGGGGGAGGAGGCCTGGGGGGGGGAGGAGGCCTGGGGAGGAGGAGGAGGCCTGGGGAGGAGGAGGAGGCCTGGGGAGGAGGAGGCCTGGGGAGGAGGAGGCCTGGGGAGAGCAGCTGGAGCGTGCTGGGGAGGCTGAGGCTGCACAGTCAGGGGGCGAGATCCGGGAGGCCCTGCAGGCCACTCCAAGGCCTTGGGACCCTACTGGGTCCTGTGTCCCCAAACTCCTTCCCAGGAAGCTCCTCCGGATGTCAGCCCCAGTCCCCCAGTGAACGCTGGCTGCCGTGGAAACACCCAGGACTGCCGGGGACTCTGTCTGGGCCGATTGTGCCTCTGGTGCTAAAAGATGTCAGGTGACGGGGACCTCGGGGTCAGCCTGTCTGGGGTTAGATTGTGCCCCCATTGGGCGGGATGCCAGGGCATTCCTGGTAGGTAGCGAGTCGTGGAGAAAGGCCCGGTGGTGTGAGCCCCGTGACCAGCATTGTGGACCCCACCTCAAGGTGCTCCTCCCCGGAGATGGTCAGGGAAGCCCAGCGGGGGAGGCTTGGCCCTGGTGAGCGCTGCCCCTCGCCTCCAGGAGTCTGCCTGCCCCGGGCCCTGAGCCCCCTCACTAGTGACCGTTCCTGAAGCCAGCAGACCCCGAAGCCCCTGCCACGGCTGACCCAGGAGGTGCTGCGCCGGCCCTGCCCCTGCAGAAGTGGCATCTCCCAGCCCCAGGGCTCCTGGGCGTCCTTGGAAATGACTCAGGAACAAAACGGCCCCTGCCCCAGCAGATGCTGGCGATGATGAAGTGCAGTCCCTGAACTAAAAACCAAGGCGGCTGGAAATGAAAATCCTGAGAGAAGCCGCAGTTTCTGGGACAGCTATTCCCTCTGGGCTGGGAGGAGGGGAGCCGGTCCTCACCCACACGCTGAGGCCAGCACCCTGGGAGAAGGGGGACTGGATCCAGCGGGCCTGGGCGGGTGGCGTCTCACTTGGAGATTCCCAGACTGTGTATCAAGCCTGTGGCTGTGCAGGCGCCCAGCTCTCCAGAGGCACAGAGTCGGGCACCCAGCTCTCCGGAGGCACCGTGTCCTCCGAGTCACATCTGCCTCCAGTCACCAGGTGCCTCTGCTTCCTGACCTTGGGCCGGTCCCTCGGCTCTATGCCTCCACTGTCCCATCTGGGCAATGGAAAGGGCCTCGGGCAGGACCTGTAGCCCCTCCACGCCTAAAGCCTCCGCCCAACAGGAACCAAGAGCTTCAGAGAAGCCCCCCGAGACGTAGAAGGGGGACCAGGGCGTCACTGACACAGGAAAGACTCTCCCAGAAGAAAGGACACGCATGATGACCACGGCCACCCAGAGGTCTGGGGCCTCGGGAAGCCAGCACGGGATTTCGGCACAGAAGGGTCCGTCTTGCCAGCAGGGTCCCACCTGCACTCTGCCCACGCGGGTGGCACTCAGCAGCCTGGGTGCCCTTCACCTTTGACCTTCCTGTCCTCCACCTGAAGAAGGACAACAGCCCAAAGGGAAGTTCCCGATCGCTGGCAGCTGTGAATGTCACCTGGAATGGAAAAGCACTGGGCAGCTGTGACCCCACCAGGGACCTTGAGGTGGAGGGCCGCCATCCTGGATGCTCTGGGTCGGGTCCCTGTGATGGCCTGAACTGTGGCCCTACGTTCACATGAAGTCCCCCAGGCAGTGGCAGCATGTGTCTGTCCCGGGAGCTGGGGTCTTTAAAGGGGTGGAGACGTGAAAAAGAGGTCAAGGAGAGAGGCCTCCGGAGACGCTGACCCTGCGACTCCAGGTCCCTGTGTGGCTGCTGTAAGCTGGGAGGAGCAAGGGACAGGTTCTCCCCTCGAGCCACCAGAGGGAGCACAGCCCCCGACATCCATTTATTATTATTATTGTTGTAGTTGTAGGTGCACAACACCTTTATCTTATTTATTTTTAAGTGGTGCTGAGGATGGAACCCAGGGCCTTGCACATGCGAGTGTTCTACCTCTGAGCCCCAGCCCCAGCCCCAGCCCCAGCCCCAGGCCCAGCCCCAGGCCCAGGCCCAGGCCCGCCCTCTGACGTCTTGACACCAGGTTTCCAACTCCAGAAGAAGCACCAGGGAGCACATTTCTGCTGTTTGCAGCCACCGCCACATTTGTGGCCATTTGTGACAGAGAGACACAGAAGCTCTGCCTGATTTTAAAACACAAGCTGTCTCAGGTAGGGAACGGTACAACCTTAGAAAACAAGGTTTGGATTCAGACAGCCGAAGACAGTGCTCTGTGACCTTCAGGAGAGCCAGCCTGGTCACGTAGGGTCTTTGACAGGTGTCATGAAGACAAACAGGCACCGTGGCCCTTATGGGACACTGGTTGAAGAAACGTGTCAAGAACCTGCGAGACGCCGAGGATTGCCCCAGGTACTGGGGGTAGAGCTCGGAGACAGTATCAAGAGGGGACTTTTAACCTGAGAATGACTCTCCAGAATTTTCCAACTTCCCACAGCGAGTGAACGTGTACCTGTTACTACTGGTCCCTGTGTTGGCAGAATCTGGTGCCCCTGAACCCTCATAAAGGCCCGTTTGATTCCCATTTTGTGCAGAAGGAAGGAAGCCATCTGTTCAAGGTCACCCGGCCAATGAGGAGAGCCGTCTCCATTTTGGAGCCCAGGACAATGGGCTTCTGAATCTGGACTCTCCGCCGCTCCACAGGCACTTTAGGGCTCAGCTTGTTTAGAAGCCGGCTGCGCAAGGTCTCTCCTCTTCTATGAAGAAGCCCGCGGTAAGCACATTCGGATGAAAGCCACTTAAATCAAGACGTGAGGGAATCAGGCTGGCCAGAGCGTGCACTTCTCGATAGAAAAGCACCAGAAATTGCTGACCAGGGGAAGAATGCAGAAAAGCTAACTCTGGCTTTATTTTTAAAAAGGAGAATAGTCCCATCTGTCAGAGTGACACTCCTGAGGGCTCGGGAGCCCAGATTGGCCCACCACCATCTGGCCACTCTTGCTGCTGGACAGAGGCCTTTCTTGGAGCGCCAGGACCCGTCACTGGGACTCTTCAGGAGTCAGGCAACGTGGTCTTCAGCAGAGAGCCAGGCAAGCCATCCGGGAAGTCATGCCAGATGGTGTCCGTGGTCACAGACCACCGCCTGCCTCCACTCGGTGGCCCCAGTACAACCAGCTTTCTGGCTCCTAGCCCATTTCACCCACCCAGACGCCAGATCCATAAACAGCCCACCAAGAGGGTTCAGTGTAGCCCTCCCACTCACTCTCAGACCGCGCCAAGGAGGGGAAGGGTTGCAAATATCATTCTGAGGTCCAGCTACACCAACTCCCCTGATGCTCGATTCCTTCTTGGTCCTATCGCTTATTGTCATATGTATTGTGTAACAGTGTTAGTAGGTGCATGTGATTTTGTTTATATATTTTAGATATTAGATCTTCTGGGTAGAGTGGACTTATTATTGTTATTACGGAATGTTTCTCCCTACAATGTCGTTTGCCTTAAAGTTGACTTTGTCTTACGTTGACCAAATGATGCTAGCTTTTCTTTGGTAGTATCTGCATGGAATAACTTTTTCTGTTCTTTGACTATACATTTTTCCACATCTTCTATTTCAGGTGTGTCTCTTATAAGAATATGGTGTTGGATTTTTTTCCCTTGTTAATTGAAACATCTCATCCTTTTGCAGTGTTGATATAATCATTGATATTTCTGGGTCTAATGCATCACCTTACTATTTGATTTCTGTTTGTTGACCTGTTTTTCTCACTCTCTCTTCTTGCTTTAGTGTCATTTTAAAAAAAATTATCCTTCTTGTCACTTTTCAGTTATATATTTTTTGCTCTGTTAGTGGTTACCATAAAGATATTGACATACTTCCTGGAACATGAGACTCTAATATAAATTACTGCTCACACTGTGGCCACCTCAAGGGATTTCTAACATAAACTCCTTTGACTTCTTCCTGCCTATGTGCTGCTGTGATCATGTATTTTAATTCTACATACATTTTAAACAACTTTACTGAGGTATATTGAGGGGGGGTACTGGGAATTGAACTCAGGGGCACTCGACCACTGAGCCACATCCTCAGCCCTATTCTTTGTATTTTGTTTAGAGATAGGACCTCACTGAGTTGCTTAGCACCTCACTTTTACCGAGGCTGGCTTTAAACTCACAATCCTCCTATCTCAGCCTCCCAAGTCGCTGAGCTGAGGTATATTTTACCTATAATAAAATTCACCCATCTCAAGCATATGAGTCAATGATTTTCAATCAATCTTGAGAAGTGGTGTGATTATCACCATAAATTAGTTTTGAAGCACTGTATCCCCAATAAAACACCTCATGGCTCCTCATTTACAGCTAATCCCCATAGGCTTTCCTGGCTCCAGGTAGCCACTAATCTACTGTGTCTCCCTAAATTCCCCTTTCCTGGACATTTCATGTAAGTGAAATCACAATGTGTGGTCTCTTTCATCTGGCTTAATATTTTTGAAATTTATCCATCACATAACATGGGTCAGTAGTTCATTATATGACACCACCTTTGTCTACTCACCCTCCAACTGACAAACATGGATTATTATGAAGAACACTGCTATAAACATCTACATAAAAAATCATTGTGAGGACATTTGTTTTCTAGTGTCTGGAAGTAGAATTTCTGGGTTATGATTTTTATCTCTAGCTTTTTGAAATACTTATATTTTCCATAACAGCCTTTAGTATCATTGCTCTTCTACTTTTTCTGCACGTCTATCCTTCCTTCTGGGATCATGTTTCTTCTACCTGAAAATTCCCTTTAGTGTTATTTCTTGTAGTATGGTTATCCAGGAGCAAATTTTCTAGATATCGTGTTGTTGCCGTTCACCTGAAGACACCTGTGTTTAACCCCTGTGTGCTAAGGTTGTCTAGATATGGAATTCCCAGGGCTGTTAGTTTCTCTCTGTTCTAAAGGGGTTGTTCCATCATCTTCCAGCTTTCACCGGGTCACTAGAACAGTCAGCTGTCACTCTTGATGCTTTATTCAAGGACATTTTCCTCCCTTTGATTTTGTCTTTGATTCTGAGTTTCATAATGAGGCATCTCTTGTATTCTCTGTTCTTACTCTTCTTGAGGTTTTCAGAATTTCTTCAGTCCATAGCTTGAGAACATTCATCAGTTTTGGAGAATTCTTGGCCAGTATGTCTAGCTGAGATTAAATATTCCTTCTTCTCTGTTGACTCTTCTGGAGAGAGACATTCACACAGGTTAGATCTTCTTCCATGTTCCAGATGCCTCTAAACTCTTTTCTGTGTTTTCCATCAAGCTTTTCAGTGTATATATTACCTCCCAGTCTTCTAGTTTGCTATTTCTCCTTTTTGGCCCAATTTGTTGTTAAACACATACTGTGTTCATTTCAGCTGAACTCTTTTTTCAATTCTGGAGCGGTCACATAATTTTATGGATTCCAGCTCTTTCATAAAAGTATCCATCTTAATCACAAGTATTTTAAAGAACATGTCTAAGTCCACATCTTCATCTTGGTTTTTAGTTACTTGATCCTGCTCCCGAGCATGCCTGGAACATTTTATTGAATGCCAGATATTCTGTATGAACAGGTATAGCAACAATTTGTGCCGCAGTCTGGCTGGGCACAATTCAGGAGCCACTTGTCAAAAGAAACGAACTTTATTTTTATAACCACACAGGCCAAACAAAACAGCTCCTCAGGAAAAACCCTCAGAGCCCAACTGCCACCACCAGCTTTCCACAAGCCTCTCACCCCCACACCAGCCTCTCCACCTCCCACAATCCTCCTGCTCTTGAGGCCGATTGGCTGGGTCCCATGGGCAGAGCCAAAGAAGTCCCCAATGAGCAGCTCCGTGGTCTGAAAGGGCAGGGAAACAGCCCAATGAGCATCACTGCAGAGGAGCCAATCAGCTAGATGTTGCTGGGGCCACTGTGAGCCAATCATCAGCCGGCAGTCTGAAGGGCAGGGAAACAGCCCAATGAACATCACGCAGAGGAGCCAATCAGCTAGATGTTGCTGGGGCCACTGTGAGCCAATCATCAGCCGGCAGCTGGAAGTTTGCTGGCAGCTGGAATTTTGCTGGGGCCCCTTCGGCTGTGGCTCTCAACAAATTTGAGGCTCCGGTGTGCTGAGGGCCATTGCCAAGTAGAAATGACGCATCGAAATTTCCTTGCTAGTGTACCCCATGTTAAATGGATTTCGCTGTTGACATTGCATGTAAGGTGACCTTGCTCAAGGAAGGCGGATCCGGGTTTAGAGCTGATCAGGTTTGAGGAAGTATCCCGGTCCTTGGGTTTAGGGCGTTCCCGGTTTAAGACAATAGGGGTTTTAGGGAAGTTGGAGGTTGAAGATTATTGCTGCCGGGATTAGGGTGTTCCTGCTGCTTGTTCCCGTTGAGTTCTCATGAGATTAAAAGGAGATTGGAAAAAAAGCCTCGTGGAGTAGGTGAATTGGGCGGAGGAGAACTGGGATTTGCCCAGAGCGTGTGTAGAGGCCGGTGTGAGTTCGGGAATAAAGATTGCTGTTTGAATCTACAAAGCTGTGTGGTGGCTCGTGATTCTGTGCCCAGCCAAGACATTGGCACCGGTGAATTATATCTTCCTCCAAAAAGGGCTTGTTCTGCTTCAGAGTAGAGGCAAATCACTCAAATCTAGCTGAGGACTGAGGAATTTGAATCAGAGTTTCCATATTTTTTGAGGACTTCTTTATTTCCAATTTACTTTGATTCTTAAAATGTAGCCATTCCAGGATACTAACTGAAATTACCAGGGATGGTCCTCCTTGGCATATCCCGATTTCAATATTAGTTGCCTAGACCCATAAGACTTCCTAAATTCCAATTTTTGTTCCCCTAACTTTTGACCATTGCTTTTTGCTCAGTTTCTTAACCTCTCAGCTCAGTGCAGCTTGTAATTACCAAATGCCTGAAGGGGGAAGACACAGCAGAACATCATCACCGAGTTTCTCCTCCCTCCAGGACCCTCCAGTTCCCTAAGTTCTTTGATGTTCTCAAACACATGAATTTGGTTGTTCTTGCTGTTGATGGTGGTTGGCTGGTTGGTCGGTTGGTTCTGTTTTTATCTGGGACCAGTTTTCACAACTGTTCTCAGTGGGAACATTTGTCTGCAACAAGTTTCTCCTCTAATCCCAAAAAAGAAAATCTGAAACACAGCTGTGCTACCCCTGGAATTCCATTTGCTGCCAAAATTCCAGAATACAGAGCCCCAAGAGAATATTCTTCCTGGGAAGCCCGTTCTGGAACCTTCTTTGGGGAGTGCTGTCAAGATGGCAGCTCCTCACACCTCCTCAGTGGAGGCTCAGGGAACATCCCGGGCCCACTTTGTCCTGGAGACAGCACATTCGAGGCTCTGTCACAATTTATCAGCAGGAAGGCCACAGTGGCTTTTGTTCCCGTGGTCCTAGGGAGGGTCCACTGCTGTGCCGTATCTGTTCTCATCCACTCTGTGCTGCTTACCAGATAGACAAACACCTGTGTCATCAGAAAGCCCTCGTCCAGGCTGCTTCCACTTATCCCCAGCTGGGAGCTACTCTGAGCAATTTTCTTTTCCTTTGACTCAGACTCCCCTGGCCATCGGCACACCGTGGGCCTCCCGTGGTCTCCTGCAAGAACTCATTCATTCAATCTGCCACTAACCAGGTATGTGGCTTTAGGAAAGTTACTCCACCTCTCTGAGCTTCAGGGACCTCCCTGGTTCATAATATCAATCAAATGGGCTCAGTACCTGTCTCAGAGGAAGCCTTCCATGACTAGTTAGTGTCTCATCCTTAAAATGATCCCACAAAGAATGTGACTGTGCCCGGCCCAGGAGTGAAGGGCTGGGGTTTGTTCTGTGAAACAGTTGCATCCTGAATTTCCGTTCTAAAATAGCTCAGTCGAAGCCACATGTAAGAATTAACATCGATATACAAATATGCAAACACCAATGGCCATCCCTGGGGAGTGTCCGTGAATTTGATTGCCCACGCCCGGGCTCTTCTCTCATTTATTCTAGAAAACAGGCAAGTCAGGACACTGGTATGGGACATGATGGCTTCCGAGGGAAGCGTCCCTGCATCTGTAACACTAAGCCTCAACCCAGCACCTTTCTAGAAAGACCCGTGCCTGCACATTCTCTCCCTGTGGCTGAAAAACACCAACAGTTCCCCAAGAAGCAATCTGCTCTGGTGGCACATGGCCAAGCCTTCCCGTACCACAGAGCACAGCAGTCAGAACGCAGCAGAGACTCCCACTGCCACGGGGAGGGAGAATTACTAATTTATGTTCACAGTTTACAAATCCAATCATAGCCGTGTTCTTGGACCATTAGAGTTGTATAATAAAAATAGGGGAACTGCTTTTATTTTGCAGAAACTATCATTCGCTTAGATTTTGCAACTCACTAACATTAATTGGTAACATTGAATCCTTCCAGCATGAATGGAGACCAATGGCCATTATTAATCAGCAGAAAACCAAGGCCGCTGCACACAGATGTTCTGACCACGACCTCCACGGGATTTTATGGGGAATCTGTGCGAGCTGCTTCTTGCTTCATTCAAGCCCAGATTAGACCAACCTCCCAGGGGGGAGGCACTGAAGGTGCCCAGGACCTACAAGGCCTTGCAGCAGATGTGTGAGAGCTATCCTGGCAGGACATAAGGGACCATCAGGGCCCCCTAAGGGCTGACAATTTTCTCTAACTCATGCCTGGGGGGGTTCTCCTGGGATGGCCAGGGATGCAGTGACTATTAAGTCCACCACTTCCTTTACTTCTGAATGTCAGTTCTGGAGAACTCCTATGAATCCTGCAAAACCCAGGTCAGATGTGAGCACCTTGATAAAGCTGTCTCCAAACTCTGAGGCTGAGTCAATGACTTTTGAGCTTTGTGCCTCAAGTGTAGAACCTTATCATTCATCTGCCTATCAACAATTCCTCCACAAGACTGAGATCTAAGGAGACAGGACTGTACCTATTTTCCCCAAGCTTAGCATGTGCACATAGTAGGTGTTCCTTAAAAGAAGGATGGAAAGGGAAGAAGGGAGTAAAGAAAATGGTTTAGCAGATCCCTTTGTATCAGGCAGCTCTTGTGCCAATAATGCTGTGTAACAAAAGAAACCCAATGGCCTATAAGAAGCATTTACTTCTCACTGTGGGTCAACAGGGAGGCTGACCTCTCCTTCAGGGACTTGGTTTGGCTGCAAGATGCGTTGAGGTCCACGGCATGGAGAACCAGCTCCCTGCATGCTCTTTTCACAGCAGATAGCAGAAAAGTGAGAGTCCAGGAGAAATCACTCCAACACATTTAAGGCCCCCACCTGAACCACATCCACCAACATTCCATTGGCCAAATCAAGCCACAGAATCAAGTCAATGTCACATGGTGGGGGGAGGGACAGGATTTCCCCTCTGCTGCGTTGAGACATGCGGCAAAACATGCAGCTACACCATCCGCAGGAAGGGGAGCAGGTGAAGAAGAGGAGACAGCAGAGGAAGACCTCAGAGACTCTACAGTCAGCCTGAGCGCAAGCCCTAGATCCACTTCACAGAAACCATGACCTTGGGAAGGTGACTCAGATCCTCAGTGCCTCGGCCTCCCCACCTGTCAAAGGGACCTAACAATAATACCTTCTTGGGGGGGGGGGGGTGCTGTGACGATTTCATGAGAACTCTCCATGCAAAGCCCTTAGCAGGCTGTGGCCCAGCAGGTGCTTAATACACATTACCTGGTAACTTAATCCTCTCCCGTCTCTGCCTGGGGTCTCCTCCCAGAAAACCCCAGGTGTTCTCAGCCCCCACCCTTACCTACACCAACGCTCCCAAGGCCAGACTTCCTCCCAATGGGCCACACGTTTAATTACTTCATACAGTTCTTTCATTGACCCTGAACATATCTTCCAGAGCTACTCGAAGACATCAGGCCTACGGCAGGCTGTGGCCCCAGGCTGACATTGGTGCGAGCATTCCCAAAGTCATTGTGCCCATGAAGAATGTCCTGTGATGGATGGCTGCAGGCTCCCAGCCACAGGGTCCGCCTGCACAATCCATCTCCGCCCAGGAAGCCGGCACATGGCATGGAGATAAAGGGCACACCGCGGGAGTGACTTCTCTCTCAATGAGGGCCCTGGCCACGTCTGCAGCCTGAGGGGCACTGGATTGATCAGGACAAAGGCGTCCAAGACAGATACGGGCAGGTGCAGCTCCTGGATGCAGGGGCCCCATTCCGCCCTAGAGTCAGAGGAGTCCACGGCTGGCCCGGCTCCGGCTCCTCCCATCTGTCTCCCAGCCAGAATTCGCAGGAGGTGGGCTGTGTACAACTCACAGCTAGTTTGCGGACAGAAACAGGATAATGCTCTTTCCTCAAACAGTTTTGGGGGTCTTGTTTGTAATTTTGGTTTTTAACCTCAAAGCATCAGCTCATTCAAGAATTAAAGATCACAGTATTTTATTAGAGAGTGACGCTTGGCTGATATTAAAGAATTCTCCACCTGAACCATCACCCTTCCCCCAGCTACGCCCACATATGCCCCTGGCCATCATCTGCCAGAGCCTTGTTTGAGAAATAATTCATTCAGGACAGGAATAGCATTTCCATGTTCGTCATGCACAGTAGAAGACAGTGTCCTGGATGCGGGGAGTTTCTAAACTCATTTCTTCCTGATTTGCACTTTGGCAAACTAAAAGCAGCGTGGTTCTAGCTAGAAACAGGGCTGTCACTGTGTGACACTGGGCACGTCCCTCACCCTTTCTGAGCCTCAGTGACACCAGAACAAGAACTGGAGAGAAGAGTTCCCAACTGTAGGGACTGGAAGAGATGCTGCCCAGTGTGCCCGGTGCAGATGACACCTCCCAGAGGAAGTTGTCACCATAGCAGATGTCCTCGCTGTCACCATCTGTGAACCAGCACAAGGACCACAGTGGGATCTCCACACAGTGGTCGGGCAGTATGGAGATGGCCTATCGGGAGGACCCCCAGAGGCTGCGTGGTTCTAGAGCCACAGCTGCTAGTTTGTAGGAAACTGATCCCCTGCAGCCTGAGCAAGGTGACCGCTCGCCCTCCATGAACTTGCCCCCTGTCCCTCCTGCGTGGTCAGCTCGGCCCTGCAGTTAGGAGATTGGCCTCCAAAATCAGATGGACCCCCATGGAATCCTAGCTCTGCCACAGACCCAACCCTCCTCCTCGTCCCCTGAGTAGCCACGAGGCGTGCCCCAGCATGGTGTCTTTCCACGCGCCCTGTCCCTGCCTGGGTCGCCCGCCCCCATCCTCCTGCAATTGCCTCCCTCCCATCACTCAGCTCTCCGCACAAGCATGGCCGCGGGGACCCCACCCAGCCTCTGAGCACCCAAACACAGGGGTCCTCTGCATACTCAGGCCCAGCTTCCTCTATTTTAATTGCTGTGCAGTCTCCTCTGCACCCAAATGTGGGTTTACTTTTGGCTTCCCCCCCGAGACGCAAGCCCCATGTAGGCAGGGACCGTCTCTGTCCTGTGCCCACGGTGGCCCCATGTCCAGAAGAGAGCCTTGCTCAAGGCAGACCCTCAGCCAAGAGCCACTGAACGAGGCGGCGGCAGGGAGGTTGGGATTTGGGCACAGGTGTGACCCGAGCAGAGTCCAGGCGCTAGCTCCCCTCCCCCGCACAGCTGCTCCTGAGGCAGCCTTCCCAGGAGGAGCCCAGGAGCTGGGAACCAATGGCTCCCACGTTGCAGGTGCCTGAAAACAGCCCCCAGGTCCCCTCTGCATCTCCTCACGGTGTGTCCCCAGGGAAAGGCTTCCAGGCCTGCCCAGAGCTTTCTGCCACCCTGTGCTCCCGGGGTTCCTCGGGAAGATGCCCAATGCCGGATCCATCTGGGGGAGTGGCCTGGCCTTCCCCTGGTTGATGGGCTCAGGCGATACCCTTACAACCCTGACGTTAGCTTCTGTTAACAAAACCCAGCGCCACCTGACACTTGCTCTCACGTGGCTTCTGAAAGCCCTGGAACCAGGTCACATGGAAATAAGAATCGGCTTGAAGACACTGGAAATCCAGCTCCTCTGTACCGGCAGCGTGGCCCCGCTTCAACAGCAGATCCTGCCCGGGCTCTTCATGGAATGGAACAGGTTGTCACATGCAATTGACTTTTAGCCATGTTCAGACAGATGCATATTTAAAACATTCATTTTTGCAGAGATTTTTTTTTTAATTTAAGCACAACAGCGATATTAACCTTCGACGAGGAGTAGAAACACAGATGATGAATGTTCCTTGTCTTCCTAGCTATTCCCTCCAAAGCCCTAACTTGGAAAAACAGAAAATGAGGAGGATGCTATTTTAACTGTCACCTCAATATTAAATATACTCTGTCACTCTAGCCAGCGTTTCGTCACCGTAAGATACTTAATTGTGCTCCAGAAAATTGATGACCGTTTATCATAGCCCTGCACTGAAGTCCCCAAGAGAATTTGAACCCTTAAAACAAAGATAAATCTTCTTCTCTCATTTTCAGTGCCTGGTTATTTGGGGTCATTAATAACAGGGGCCTGTCAGTTACACTTTAATGAGTCCCCAATGTCACCTCCCTTGTGTGCACAGGCTTTCGCCCAGAGGAGGCTTGGGAGTAGGAAAGGCTGGAGAGCAGGAAAGAAAAGTCAGCAGAAGCCAGAGATGCTGTGGGGAGCCTGCCTTGCTTATCCTTGTCCCCAACGTGGAGCTGGGAAATTTCAGAGGAAGGAGAGCACCTCCAGGCCACAGAGGGAGGGTGTCACCAGACTCACGGTGACACCCCACTCAGCCAGCAGTGGGGATGCACAGCGCCCATCTGCAGTCTCCCCCAGCCAGGCCAGAGCCAGGTTGGTGTGTCGCCCCTGCTTGACCCACTTGGCAGGGACAGGAGGCCAGGGCACAGGGAGGCATGAGGAGCCACCAGAGGGGGCAGGACCTGAGCCCAGGGTCGGGAGACTTGGCGGCCAGAGGCTTCTTAGAGGGAAATGGCTACCCTTGGACACTCAAGCCTCCTAATTTTAAGAGCCAGTTGGGGCTGAGTGGGACCTAGACCTCTGGAAATGAATAAGATGAAGGAAGAGAGAGGATGTTGTCAAAATCAGATCGCTGACCTTCCCCACACTCCCCCCCCCCCCCCCCCGTCCTTCCAAGCCTCCGCCTTCTCAGCCAATGGCCACCGCATTCCTGGCCACTCAGGGAAGCCCCTGCAGGACAGCACCGGCTCCTCCCCCTCCTACCCCAACATACAAGTGGCTCTCCCCCCCCCCCCAGCATGACACCTGCCAGCAAGTTCTGTGTGCGCCGCTCACAAGGGATATATCCCGAGTCTGGGCTCTCCTCCATGGACCAAATACAAGTCATGGTCACGCCCATCCTTCCCAAATGGGCACCCCACCTCTGTCCTCCAGTGCTCAGGCCCATTGTCAACACAGCAGCCAGAGGGGACCTTGAACCTGCACATCAGCAAAGGCCTCTCCATTCAAAGTCTTCTCGCGGCTTCCCAGTGTCCCTGTCTTACCAAGTCCCCTGTGATCTCCAGAGCCAACTCCCCGCCCCTCTCCACCTGCCTCCTGCTGCCTCCTGCTGCCGCCTCCTGCCCACGGGCCACCTCCACACTCCACGCCCGCCAGCCCACCTGCCCAGAGCCCCTTCTTCCACAAACTCCGCTCTTGCAGATCTTTGCCCAACGTCACATCCGCGCAGAGGCTCCCTCCACCCACCGCCCCCATTTAAAATTGGACCAACCCCCGCCCGCCCCTCCTCCTTGGCTGCTCTCTGAGATGAGAAGACTCCTTCCACATAAGCACAGTAGATTATCTCACCAGGTGGGAAGATTTCCTAACCTCAGGAAAGTATGGAGAAACCTTCCAGCCATGACAGGAATGAGCCCCGAGACTCGAATGGACCTGGAAAACTTTATGCAAATAAGAGGTGGGCGAAGAACCACAGGATTCAGGGTTCCGTTACATCAAAGTCCAGAATAGGCAAATCTATAGCAGATCCCATCCGTGGGGCAGGCCGGGGCTGGAGGGGCGGGAGGATGGTCCCTGGAGCGTACAGGGCGGGCGTGTGAGCCACGAAGATGACCTTGCTGATGTGTGCCCGTGAATACACCGATGAGCGCCGTGTTGTATCTTTAAACACGTGGATTGCATCATCTGTGAATTAAATCTCAATAAAGCTGTCGTTAAAGAGAGAAACACCACCCTGAATTAAAATGCGCACCGTATTTGTTTCAGTTTATTTTATGAAAGAGAATATCACCGACATCACAGCCCCTTTCATACCCTCCTCCCAACTTAAATCCTGTTCCATTAAAAAAACGACGTATTTAAAGATGTTAACTGCAGTTCCAACCTGAGCCCAGCCCCACGCGCCCTTGGTGACTTCAGTCCTCCTGTACATGGACTCACCCTGAGGGCCGTCTACTGGCTCAAGCCACTTTGCGCTGGCAAGGATCTAAAGACAGTCTGCAGAGGGCTCGGCGTGGGCCAGGGAAGCCGGGGACACACAGGACATGGCCACTCTGCTGCCCTGTTCACATCCCCGAGCCCAACATCTCCCGTCCACCTGGCTGCCTGCCAACCTCACCAGCTGGACTCTGAGACTCCTACTATGTGCCAATGTTCTGAGCACTAAACCACAGAAATAAACCAGAGCAGCTTGACGACACTCCACCGAGAGTGTGCCTGAGCACCCCAGGGAGCCAGCCTTGGCGTGAGCTGGGAGGTCCTGGAGGGAGACTCTGGGCTGATCCAGGAGATGGAAAGCAGTGCAGGCGGACGGAGTCCTCACGCCAGCTACCCCGAACAGCCCCATTTGCTTTCAGATGTGCCTTGCTAAGTCACATCTTCTCAAGGTGACAGAGACTCTGTGTGACGCTGTGACTCCAGGAGAGAAGGCAACCCCAGGCCAGCCTCCGCCGTGTTCTTGTCCACCCCTCCCAGCCTGGCTCTGAGGTGGCCCAAGGTCTAATGCAGACATGTTCATACCCAAAGGATCCAGAACTTTCCAAGGAGGATACAAAAGAAGGGAAAGGAGAGATCCATGAAGAGGCAGAGCCGAGTGCTAGCCAAGGGCTTTCCCAAAACCCTGCAGAGAAAGCCAGGCCCAGGTCCCTCTAGGGAAGCTTCAAAAGCCCCTCTTTCTCTGTTCTTTTAACATCAGATTTGGACACAAGTAAAGTCTTGCACCTTTCTGAGTTAGAACCTAAATAAACCACCCAAGGGATGAGAGTGATACGGAAAAAGCCCATTCCCCGACCATGAATGGCTCAAGGCAACGTGCCAAGAACAGCCTTGGCAAGCTGACCTTGAGGGGCCTTTCTGTCACCCACCAACCTCCGATAACAAGGACCTCAAGGAGACTCTATAGAAACATAATAAACTACAGTACAAGGCAGGACGGAGCACGAGGAGGGGACTATGAAGCACGATGGAAGATAACACGATGCCACTCCCGGACTTCTGGACTTTACAGAATAAGAAAACATGGAAGAACTCAGGGGCTGCCCAAGAAGAAAACAGGTCAGCAAATGGCAGAGATGGACAAACCTGGCCCAAGGCCTCTTTGGGTAAATGAATCTCTATGGGAACACAGCCGCCCTTGTTCATGAACATGGCCTTGGGCTGCTTCCACACTGCCATGGTAGACGCCGTCCAGCCTGCAAAGTCTAAAATATCTACTGTCAGGACCTGTGTTAGTCAGGTTCCGGTACTATGACAAAACAACTGAGATAACTAACTTATAAAGAGAAAAGGTGTCTTGGGGCTCGCAGTGTTAGAGCTTACAGTCCATGAGCAACTGGGTCACTGCTTTGGGCCTGTGGGCAGGCAGCACGTCATGGAGGGAGCAGTGTGGCATCAGCAGGAAGCAAAAGAGAGGAAGAGGAAGGAACCCTGGTCCCACCGTCCCCTGCAAGGGCATGTCCCCCAGTGACCTAAGGGCCTCCTGGGGAGCCCTGCCTCCTAAGACCCCACCAACTGCCAGGAGTTCCACACTGGGGACCACGTCTCTAGCACCTGGGCCTTTGGGAGACACAATGCAAAGTATATAGTGAGACATTTACAGAAAACATTTGCTGACTCTCATGTGACAGGATTCAGTCCTGAAAACATATCTATTGTCCTCAAATTGACAGTGAATCAGTAAAGTCCCAGTCAAATTAAGGGAGGATTTTCATTGATAAATTGATTATTAAATGCACTCTGGAAATGCCAAGTGCCAAGTACAGGGGAATCTAACTTTGAGGGTCCTATTCTGATATCAGCCATCCCTGGCCAACAAAGACCTCAGAATAACTGAGAACATGCATAAGGGAGCTCGGCAGGGGTCTGGACACAGTGACCATACAGGAAGGTCAGTGGTTACAATTCCAGAGGCTGTGTTGACGTCCTCCGAGCTGGCCACCGGACCCTACACCTGCCTGGCTCGCCAACCTCACTAGTTAGACTCCAAGCAGATTTGGAGGACTCCCACTCCCTGATATCAAGGCTCTCAAAAAACACAATTAAAACACTGGGGTGGGGCTGGGGCTGGGGCTCAGTGGTGGAGCACTTGCCTAGCATGTGTGAGGCACTGGGTTCGAATCTCAACACTGCATTTAAATAAATAAAGGTCCATTGACAAAAATAAAAAATAAAAAAAAAAAACCACTGTGGTGTGAGTACAGATGAATGGTCAACAGAAGAGTCCACAACAGACCACACGTGGATGGATGGATACACACCTGATTCGTGAAAGGGGACCCGTCAGGTCATAGAGGAAAGGATGATCTTCCTAATAAGTGGCTCTGGGTCAATACTCTGTTCATATGGGAAAGGAAGAATCATGATCCTGAAGTCACACCACACACAAAAGTCAATTTCAGGCAGCTTTTAGATCCAAAGAAAAAGGTAAAATAACAAAGCCTCTAAAAGATGAAATGGAAGAATAGCTTTTGGACCTTAGGGCAGGCACAGACCTTAAACAGGATACGAAAATCCCACCCATAAAGGAAAAAATTAATATTGTGAATTACGATACAATTGGAAATTCCTGCTCGTCAAAATTTCAGAGGGGAACCAGGCACAGTGGTGCACACCTGTCATCCCAGCAACTCAGGAGGCTGAAGTAGGAGATTACAAGTTCAAAGCCAGCTTCAGCAACTTAGCAAGGTCATAAGCAACTTAGCAAGGCCCTGTCTCAAAATAAGAAAATAAAACAGAGCTGGGATGTGGCGCAGTGGTTAAGCACCTCTGAGTTCAATCCCTGGTATCAAAAATAATAACAACAACAACAAAATACAAACTTCAGAGGGTGAAAGAACAGGCTGTGGAGTGGAGGACACATTGCCACGTATGTGGCCCAGAGCTTGGCATCCACACGACATATAAACTCCAACAACTCAGCAAGGAAAAAACAAATAACTCAAAAAGAAGGCACAGAATTTGAGTAAACACTTCACAAAAGAAGACACCTAAAGAGCCACTTTAAAAAGATACTCACCATCATTACCCACTAAGGAAATGCAAATGGAATTTGTTTCCAGTGGATATCTACCACTCCCTACCCACCAGAATGGCTAAACAGAAAAGGCAGACAATACAAAGTGTTGGCAATTGTGTGGAGCAAATGGAACTCTCCGAGACTTTTCACGCAGGTATGAATTGGTACACCCACTCTGCAAGACAGAATCTAAAGCTGAATGCAGGCACCCCCTGTGATCTAGTTTGGTTCCTAGAGACGTGTGGGCACCTGTGCACCAGAAAACTGTACAAGAATGCATTATTTCTTTTCACAATGACCAAAAAAACTGGAAAATGTACAGAAACATCAACAGTAGAGTGGAGATATTAAATGGGTGCTACATTCAACAGCAGAATACCAAATACCAATGAAAAAGAACCAGCTGTCACTATACACAACGAGGATGAATCCCACAATCATTTAAGCAAAAGGAAAAGCATATTCTTTTCTTCTATTCATCTAATGTCAAAAATAGGTAAAGTTATGCCATACTGTAAGGCAAAGAAACTTTTTAATTTTTTTTAATTTTTTCTGTACAAGAAATTGAACCTAGGACTTCATGCACACGAGGCAAGACTCTGCCACTGAAAAACTAAATCACATTGTAAGAAGTCAGGATAGAGATGTTTTGGGGGGACAGATGGAAGAAATGACCAAAAGAAGGTATGGGGAGAGTTTCCAGTAGATAGCGCCATGTTTGGTGAGCGGAATCAAGCCACACGGGGGGGGGGGGGGGTCTATTTGTGAGACCTCACTGAGCTGTCTGATACTTCAATCAGTGGACATTGATGTGTGTGTGTGACACTTCTGATTTTAAAGTCCCCTTGTCCCTGTGTGGACAAAGGTAAGTTTGCTCACTCATAACATTAGGAAGGCCCATTATCTATCTCCACCTTATTCCAAAAAAGAAAGAACATACGGATATCAAAAAGCCCACGAAGAAAAATGTCAGAATAAAGGAGTCTGTTAAATGGAGCACTTTTTAAAAAATCTTTATGAAAGAATGTTAAAGGAGGTTTCAAGTCCCATCTGTGTACCTCCCCCTTGCCAATTCTCATCTGCAGCGCATCCTGGGAAGACCTGGGCTTGGGTTCCAAGCGCCTTCTCACCTCCTCCACTGGAGGGCCTCAGGTCTCTTAGCCCAACACATTTCCAAGTGACCCCACTTTCTGCCCAGACTTTCCCTCTCCATAGCTCTCACCATCTCCTTTGAGGGTAACACCACCCTTCTAACCTGTGCCCGCCAAGACCTTAGAGTCCCACCAGAGCCCTCTCCCGGAGCCTCTCCAACCTTCTGTAAAGCCGCCTTCCCACCACGTCCAGAGTCCTGACCTTTATCAGTTCCTGCTCCCAGAGTGGTCGAAGGTAGGATTCAAAATGTCGCATACATTAGGTGTATACTGAGTGCATGCATGTGTATGCGTGTGTGCGCATGCCCATCATTTTCCACCTGAAGTACTGGCAACTAGTCTTCCTGCCCATACGGTCTGTTCCCCACACAGAAGCCAGAGTGAGTCTTTAAAACCCAGAAGTCAGAACTTGCCATCCAAGAGCCCAGGTCCACACGGTGGTCTATAAGCCCTTCTTTATCTCTCTGTCCTTATCTTCCACTGTCCTACCCCTTGCTGGTCCCTGAAACCATCAGGAACTCTGTCTCTTGTGGTTCCAGCTGCCTGGGGAGCCCCCCCCCAGACACCTGCAGGGCTCCCCCCACACCCCGGTCTCCATCACACTTGGCTCAGACACGACCTTCCCGGCCTGGCCTCCCCGACCACTTCATTAATAAGGCATCTGCCTGCCACGTCTCGCTCCAACCCCTTCATTTTCCCAATTCCCTGAACTTTTCTACTTTTCCTTTTCCCCAGAGTTTTCTAACATACTGCATCGTTTGCTTATTTTCCTTTTGGTACTGGGGGTGGTTCTGGGGACTGAACCCAGGCGTGTTTTACCACGGAGCTGCATGTCCAGTCCTGTTTTACTTCAAGACAGTGTCTTGCTAAGGACTTTGTTTATTTTTATTACCTGTTTCCCTGTGAGGCTCCAGGCTCCAGGAGGACAGCTCATCTCCTACCCCAAGCAGCTCCAAGAAGACTTGGCACACGGTGGGAGTACCACCAACACAGGGGGGTGGGCCTAATGGTGATGTCTTTGGGTTACTCTCTTGGTAGCAGATGGAAATTGGGGACCACTGGGATTCTTGGAGAGAGCTCACAGCAACCCCAGGACATTAGCATCAGCCACTGGATATTTACAGGGCTCCTTCCCTGGACTGGACTGTCCAGGCACCCAGGTACAGCAATGGACCAGATTGCTCTCCAAGAGGCCTGCGTGCTGGTGGGAGAGAGAAGAGTGACACACCCAGGTCACTTCAGAGGGAGGGAAATTGATAAGTCAGCAGGCTGGAGGGTGACAGCGAGGTGCAGAGGTGGCCAACTTGACCCGGGGCCATCAGCCATGGCCACTCTGAGATGGAGTAAAAGAGGACACACAGTGACAGAGACCTTTCCTAAAATGACAGATGCCAGGAGGACTCTTGGTCCACCTGGTGAGTGGAGAACAGATAATCAGGGGAAAGAGTCGCAGAGACAAGTTCTGCTCCTGGGGATGGGGGTGGCGGGAACGCCCCTTGCAGAGGGGCTGTCCTACTTTATTTCCTTTTGTGGAAGAATGGTATTTCTCCCCCCCACTCCACCTCATTAAGACAAAATTGACAAGCAAAATTTGTCCACATGATGTCCTTGTACACAGACACGTACAGTATGAAATGATTAAATTGAGCTACCTGACATCCAGCCACTCACGGACTTTTATTCTGTGTGTTTTAAGAACATTCGGGATCTGCTCCGTCAGCACACAGCTTGTTAACGATGAGGGGGCTACCCTACCTTACACACGTGCACGAGGGCGCACACACACTTGCAGGAGCCCGACAGCCTGCCTGAGGGGCATTCAGAGACTCTCACAATGAATCCATAGAAACGGAAAACCAGCTCCCCCCTGTTCCCATCCCAGGGTGCCCACCCAGAGCCTGCCCGCCTCCTCCCTGTAGCCCCCTCCACCTCCCCCACAGGGGGGCCCTTCCTGCTCCTCCAGGGGCCATGCTCCCTCCAGCCCTAGGGCCCTTCCTCTGTCTAGAAAGTCCTTTGCCGGGCCAGTGTGGAGGTGCACACCTGCTGTCCCGGCCACTCCGGAGGCAGAGGCTGGAGACCACAAGCTTGAGGCCAACCTCTGTAACGTGGTGAGCCCCGACTCAAATAAAAATAAAAAAGACTAGGGACGTAGCTCAGTGGTGGAGCACTCCTGGGTTGGAAAGACAGAGAGAGAGAGAGAGAGAGAGAGAGAGAGAGAGAGAGAGAGAGAGAGAGAGAGAGGGAGGGCGGGGGGGGAGGGAGGGAGGAAGGAAGGAGAGAGAAAGGAAAGGAAGGCCAGCCTCCACAGCCTCTCCAGGCAGAGGCTGGCCACCTTCAGATCCCTCATCTGCCATTCTTTCCCTGAGGAAGGGTCTCTTGACCTCTGCTACCACTGAGCACCCTGGTTACACGCTCCGCCACCTCCTTCACGACAAGCTCTGTGGTTGTGATTTCTTATACGATGCAGAGCCGTGTGGTTTCACTGATGTCTGATTCCTCTGCTGATTTCTGAACAACAACTCAGGACACTGTTCTGGTCACTTCAGTATGTGCAGCGCCTGGCCCGGAGCAGTGCAGACTGGGGCAGGGTGGGGGTGAATATTACTCACAGCAGCCTTTGAGCAACTACTATCTACACTAAGCAGTTTGGGGGTTACTGGCCAGGTCAAGGCTCAGCCCCTCTCTGGACAGAGTTCCTGCAGGGTCCCAGACAGACTCAGGAGAAGATCAGAAAATACCCAACAGAATGGCATCAGAGGCAGAGCCAGCTTCCGGGCATCGCTTCCTCTTTCAGGCAAACACACCCTCGCCTCCATCTGGGGGATGCCCTCCCACCACGTCAGCTCCAGAAGCGTCTTTTGCCGTCAGATGGGGTGAGCATGGCCGAGACCCTCGTTCATGGTGAACCACACCTGGGCTGCAGGGTACAAGCACCCACACCGACCTGGGCTGATCGTCCTGCTGGAGAGGCCTCAGAGACCCTGCCAGCTAGGTCCTGCCCCAAGGCCAGTGTCCCTGAGCCCTGCAATGCTGCCCCAGTGCTGGTCTTTCCTGGCCTTTTCTTTAGTCCTCCCAGGATTCTCCGAAGTCCCCCAGTGCCTGCTGACATTCTTCCCTCTGGCACAGGTGGCTTTCAACCAAAGAATCGTAACGAAAGCCAGAGATGGAGCCTGTAGGTAGCATAGACGATGTGGGGAAAGGTGACTGGAGATAAGGGAGGGGCGAGGAGGAGGCAGCCAGGCCAGGCCTCTGTCCCCTGCCAGCTGAAGTGTGCAAGACGTGACCACGCGGCCGGTCCTCACCCCGGCTTCCGCCTTCACCTAGAACAGCCACCAGACACCGGACCTTCCAGCCAGATCTGGAAGCAGAGAGCACAGGGGCAAGAGGCCGGGGGGCCAGCTCACCCTGCAGCCCCCAGGCTGGGTGTAGGTGCAGGAGGAGGAGGAGGAGGAGACCAAATGCCCCAGAGAGGACAGGACGCTCCCAACCAGCCGGGCCACGGGACCGCTCACAGGCCTTGGTCACTTCGGCCTTTGTGGAGACCTTCCGTCAAATATATTAAAAGGCATAGCTGGTCACTATGTTGATAGAAAGACAAAGATCTTAACCTTCCAGACTAAAACATTTTTCCCAACTTAAAAAGTGCATTTTATTTTTCTGATTTTAAAAGAAATTAAAACAACTTTTTGTGTCTCTAAAATTATTGTGGTCCCAGGGCTCTGTCACCCACCCAAGGATGGGAAAGAAGCTTTTCTGCTTCCACCATGAGAAAACTCTCCTGGCTGGGGAAACGTACACGTAGGTATATGTGTGTTTACATGAAAGTGTGTGTATGCAGTGTCTGTGTGTACACACATGTACACATGCACACATCACATATGTACATACATATATCCACATGTGTGCAGACATTATGTGCCTCCGTGTATACATATTACTGTGCGTACATGTGCTGAGAGCCATTGACAAATAGGAATGACGCATCGAAATTTCCTTGCCAGCGTACATGTGTGTTTGTGCATATATGCATCTCCATGTGTATATATTTATGTGTGCGATTGTGTGTTTTTAGTCAGCTTTTTCACCACTGTGGCCAGAAGACCTGACAAGAACAATTGTAGAAGAGGAAAAGTTTGGTGCTCATGGATTCAGAGGTCTCAGTCCATAGTTGGCCGACTCCACCTCTCGGGGCCCAAGGTGAGGTAGGACATCGTGGCAGAAGGACAGAGAGGAGGAAAGCAGCTCAGAAAAGAGCAATCAGTAAACAGAGAGAGAGAGAGAGAGAGAGAGAGAGAGAGAACACACATGAGCGAGCAAGCTCTGCTCACAAGAGACAAAATGGAAACCCTAAAGTCACGCTCTCAGTTACTTGGGTTACCCAGTTAATCTGTATCCGTGGATTAATCCACTGATTAGGTCACGATTCTCATAATCTGATGATCTCACCTCTGAAAATTCTCGCATTGTCTCACACATGAGCTTTTGGGGGACACCTCGTATCTAAACCATAACGTGTGAGTGCACACCCATGTGTTTATATTTACACACGGGTGCTTGTGTTTTCTGTTACTAGGTCACAAATCCCAAAGTCGGCAGCTGGCAGGCAGCACCTTCTGTTATCTCCACCCCAGGTCAGAGGTCAAGGCCTCGCGGGCTGCAGTGGGGGTCAGTCAGGTCACACCCTCATCGACATCCTGAGGAAGGATCTGCCTCCAGGCTCATGGGGTTGGTGGCAGGATCTATCTCCTTGTGGGTGTGTGACAGAGATCCCCACTTCCCTGCCACTTGGGGATCAGTCTCAGCTTCTTGGACTACCTGCAGGCCCTTGCCACGTGACCTTCTCACCGTGTGGCTGTTCTCTCTGCCCAGGTCAGCAGGAGGCCCTCCCCTAGTCCGCCGGACAGGAGTCACACAAGGTCATGTGATTGTGGAGGAACATACCGTCACCTGGCCGCACAACACAACTTCATCCAGGAAGCAACATCCCTCCATGCTCACAGATCCCGCTCCCAGGGGCTGGCAGCCCCGCAGCCATCAGAGACTTCTGCCAACCACAGGACCCTTAGTGACCGACACCAGGAGCTCAGCTTGCTCTTGCCAGGTCCTGTTCTGTGCCACTCACACACATCTTAACAACAAAATTATCCCAGGTCCCTGTTGAAGAAAGGGATGCTCAGGAGAGTGATGTGCTCAGAGCCTGCCCAACAGGGAGACCAGGGCAGGAAGGCAACAGTGAGACTTCTCAGCACGAGTGGGCCCTGTGCCATCTTTAGCAAGGCTGGCTCCCCATGATGGGCACCCAACCATCCTGAGGCCTGCTCATACTGGGATGTGGTTCCCTGTCCCCATGAGCATGTGACACATGAGTGGAGTCTGAAATTCTTGTAGCAGCCATCTGGGTGCTGCAAACCCCAGGGCTCTGGTTCTCAGGCCCTTCCAGAACCACCTGGAAGTGTGTTGAACTGAGCACTGGGCCTCAACTCTCGGGCCTCTGGGCCAGCAGGTCTCAGGTGGGGCCCCACGTGATGCCCACTTGGGATTCCACATGAAGAATCTGCACTGGCTTAATGATTCTCCAACCACAGAAACAGGAGCTTCTCGGGGTTCTTGCTGGGCAAACAGGCCCTCAGACGTCAGGAAACCACTCCAAAAAGGATCATCCCCTCTGAGGTCTCTTCTCCCGTCCAAGTAGGTTTGGAGCTGAAAAACCAAACAAGTCCCAGCTAAGAGGACAGCAGGCAGCCAGGCCAGCCATCTTCTTCCCTGTGGCCAGAAGAAAACCAGACCTTCCCATCTGTAAAAACCACCTGCTGGAGATGGGAACCCTCAAGGTAGGTCAGAAGCACCAGCCATCCCTGCGCTTACAGGGCCAGAAGCCACCTGGCCCTGGCCTTCTGCGCCGGCAGGGCAGCTCCAGCTCTCCGGCAGACCTGGGGAGCTTGAGATTCCTACATGAAGAGGCAGATCCACCTGAAGATCCTCCACCCCCCACAGGTCTTCCTGCTTCCCCAGAGACCTCCCTGAACACCTCCATCACTGATGCGGTGTCCCCCTCTCCCTCGAACTGGCTGGGCTCTTCTTGTCCCAGATGCTTGTCCGTCCGAGCAGACAGGCACCAGGCTCTGCCTCTTCCGCATGCCCTAGAATACCTTGGCTTGGGGAACGGTAGGTGCTTAGCAAGGACCTCTCACGGTTCTCATGCCATCTTGGGGACATTCCACTGTCCAGCCCCATGGTCAGCAGGATGGGAAGGAAAAACTCTGGTTCCAGTGAATCGCTTTCCAGGGCCCAAGGAGAGCACAACAGGACAGGCCCGCGCTCTCCCTCAGCTTCTCCTTGATGCACGCTAGGGGATAAGACAGGCCTCATTTTTACAGATAAGGGAATTCCGCCAGCACATCATCCGCTGAAACATTGTTTAAATGTGGGTCTCCCTCCCCCATTTCCCACCCTGCAGCTGCTAGCACCAGCCCTTCCCAGTTCTCAGTCTCTTTCTGCCAACCTGGGCGGGAGAGGAGCTCAGCCCAGGGGAAGTCACTTGACAGCTGTATGCTAACCAGCGCCCGTTCATCTGCCAAGTGGCCCCGGCTGGTGTGGCCGTTTATCTGAATCCGAGTTCACAGACGAACTGACAAAGCACCTGCTCAGGGTGGCCAGAGAGCGCCAGGGCCTCAGTGAGGAGCCACAGCAGGCTCCTTAGATGCAGAGGAAACAGCAGAATTCTCTTCCAACCTGAAAGAACCCAGTGCCAAGGCTCACCGATAGCGAGACCTGGCCCAGGTGCGGGGTGGAGTGGTCTGGGACCATCCATGAGCTCCACCAGGACGCTGCGTGGCCGGTGCCTGGAGCTGGGCTTCGGCTACTCTGAGCACACAGGTCTCAAACAGGGTCGGTGCATTTTTATGTAATCGACATAGTTCCTACCCTCCTGACGCTGCCATCGCCTTTGACATACAAAGCTGTGGGTCAGACAGTCCAAACAACGAGGGACAAGAACATGACCAAAGCCACACGAGCCACCGAGAGCAGAGCTCAGTTTGAATTTGAATCTGATGACAAACCCGAGCCCTTAACTTCTCCTGTGCCTCTGTGGCCTCCCTTGGAGGGGACTCCTGGGGGTCCCAGCCCAAGCTGGACTTCTGGCACCTGACTGTCTTCGTCAGCCCCTCCTTCCCTTTTTGCAGAGCTACATCATGCCTTATAATATTTTTAATTCAAGGACATATGATTTAATATACTAAGTTGTGTTATATGGCAAAGGTGATGAAAAACAGACACACACACTCAAAATGCTTCTGCCTGGCCTCTGGGTGGTGTACATTGCACCGTGGGTTACAGAGTGAGGTTTTGTTTTTTTTTTTTTTTTTTTTAAAGGACGAAACATTATAACCCTTGCGATCAGCAATGTCCTCCTTTGGCCCCAGAAAGCAGGAGAAGGCACCCTTTGGAGGGAGCCCGATGGCCTAGAATCGGCTCCACAAACCTCCCTCTGGTGGAAAAGCCCCTGGATCGGGCGTTGGACCCACCTAAAGGAGCCAGTCAAACGTCCACTTTTGGGGGTAGCGCCAGGCCCTTCCTGGTGAGGATTCCGAAGCACAGATGGGCCCGAGGGCTGCTGCCGGGCAGAATGAGGGCTCCGAGCGCCTCGGTATTTGTGGCATTTTCAAGAAGCCAGCCCAGAAAATGGGGCTGGAGCTGCCTCTGGTCTCCTTCTGCGTTTCTATCCCTGCAACTTATTGTCACAGATTTCAACTCGGAACAAATCTTCCGATAAGGCTGCCAGCCATATCCTCCCCTCATAAATGCTTAATTAATCTCACTGCATCTTCAAACCAGGCTCTCTTCACAAGAAGCCAAGAAAGACGTTTTATCCTAAGTCAGCCCGAGCACCGGATATTGATTTGGGACTCTGTGAAAATGTCAGTAGGAACCAGCTGAGCAAGGGGCCTGACCTCGAGGACAGATGCAGGCAGCGGCCCCCTGACTCTTGCTCCCTCTGCTCTCCAAGGCTGGGCTGCAGCCTCCACTGTCACCTAGGGAACAGCAGATCTCCCCCTCCCCGTGCCCCTGCCCTGAGAGCAGCACAGCCTCTCGCAGGTGCACAGACCTTTCTGCCTGGCTTTATCTCCAGGCACCCCCGGCAGGAGAGAGGTGAACAAAGAGTCATTAACCCCTAAGTGAAATCGTCCCTGACGTTGTCAGGACAAGCTTGTAGACACACACTGCGTCACGGCCTAAGAACCAGTGTGGCTGAAGAGCTCGTCACCAACCCCATAATGCGAGCCTGGATGCTGGGATTATCAGGACACATGCATTATGACCTGGCATGTCCCTAGGAAGCCGAATGCCTAAACTCCACTTAGAGGCCCGTCTCTTCTTCTATAGGCACATCCCTCAGGAACTGGCGAGCACCTGCCCACCTGCCCTGGGTCACAGGCTTCATCTACCTGCTGGTCACAAGAACCAGGAGGAGATCCAAACGCATGGCTCTGTGCTCTCTGCAAGAGAAAGCAGCCGGGAGGTCCCTTGCCCGCTCTCATTCTCCTTGATCTTCAAAACTGTCTATTTGTGCTCTCGTCCCGCTCACGGAGGGCCTCGGCAGCTCTGCCAGGCCTCTGCGCACCCAAGTTCCGCAACCCAGCTCAGGCCACCACGTGAGCAGGTCGTGACCCTTAACTGCCAAGCACAGGCCCCATGATTCCCGAGTCTCCCCAGGGACGAGATGATGGCCACACAGGGCCCATTTATCAGGGATGAACACTTTACCAAGGAGAGCTATTAAGGCCCCCTGGCCGCCTTCTGGTCTCGCCATGGCTCCACGGCTCCATTCCCAAGTGCCAGTGGCCACAAAGGCACTCTTGTTTAAATCGGGGACAACCAGGGTGCTACCACCTGACACACTGGATTGTGAATGAACACTCGATTCTCAGGGGAATACATCTCTTCCAGGTGGGGCTTCTTTGGCCAGAACATCATCAAGGCCACGGAGCAGAGCCTCAGCCACGGACGGCAGTGAACTTTGTGCAAGACAGAGCGGACTACTTCAAACCCCCTCACGTTGTCCTGACCTTCCCCACCACCCTCCAAGGAAAATGGCTGGTCCTTCTGCTAGAGCAGGCAAGAGAGGCTCTCTAGGCCACAGGAGGGCACACTGATGTTCTCCGTCTTTCCCGGGCAGGCCAGCTTCCTGAACTACCCCGGTAAAACAAACTGCCTTTAGTATAAAGCAAAGTTCAGGAATTCTATTGCAGCAGAAAAATTGGCCAGCTGCTAAAAGTGGCTGGAGTTTTAAATTATTACGCTTCTGCAGCCCAGCTGGGAGCTAGAGCCCTTTGCGTTGTCTTCCGTGTCTCCTATGACTGTGGACCCCAGTGACCAGTCGGTGAACTGGTATCACTCCCTCCAGACCCCAGGGGTTCTCACAGGGGGAATCAACTCCAGTTTAGGATGAGCACATTCTCCTTTCTCCTGTGAACTGCAGGCTCACAACCTCACCCAGCAGAAGCAATAGAATCACCACCCAAGTCATAGAGTGTCCCAGTTAGAGAGGTTGTTCCCTGACCCATGCAGAAACTTCTCCCAGGGAAACCAAGCTCTGGCCAGCACCCAGCCTGGAGGCTGCCAGGCTGATTCAGGGTGGGACTTCCCAGAAGACATTTGGAGACTGCATAAGGACAGCAGAAGTTTGGTTTGCTGGCGAGAGGCCTGCCGGACAGGAAACAGCCTCCGTGGCTCCCATGAGTGGTAACTGGAGAGTCTCCTGGGTAAGGAGCTTGGTGATGGCAGCCAGGTCACTGCAAGACACCTCTTCACACACCAGTACACACCCCTCAGCAGGCCTTGTCCTAAGTCCTGCCCCTCAGTCCCCATTTCTGGGCCTGCAGCCCTCGACAAAGTCCTTTGCTGATAGTCCCAGCTGGTTTAACAGCCCTAGGACCCGAGGTCCTCCAGCCCACCCTGCCAGGCTCCTGGCTGAGCTGCTGGGTCGTCCCCTAAGGTCTCTCAACCCACTAAGGAGAGACAGCAGCCAACTGATTTCCAAGCCTAGTAGAAGTCAAGGTTTCTGGCCTTCAGTGGGACTCTGGCCTGGAAGGGCCCCCATGGGATCCTAGAAACTTCCACGTCACAGGGGAGGTGACCTCTCAGGGACCCCCAGCTATGAAAACACCTGCCATCGAGGTTCCAGCCACTAACTGAGGGCAGAGACACCACATCCAGAGAGGCAGGAACAAAAACTGCCCACCTGGGGTCCTTCCTCCCTCTGCCAGTCAAGGGAGGGGGAAACCAGCCATAACCGTGCGCACCTCACCCGAGGATGGACACCAGGCGCTGCCGCCGCCGTCTTCATCCACTCTGTTCGGTCTTAGTTTCCAAAGAACCACAGAAATGCGCCAGGCTCGGGGTCAGTTTGCCTGACCGGCCCTCAGAGTGCAGATTTATATGGGGACAGAATTCCCAGGGAGGCTTGTGGCTCTTTCCTGGATACCTGTGGCTGCCCAGGTGTGCTCTGCAACAGTGGTCAGCCCTGGACCTGGCTCTGCTCCGGTTTTAGTGATGCCCAGTTGGTACAGACTGAGTTCCCAAGAGTGTCCGTCCAGTATCTGGAGCAAAGGGAACCATAGACAACCGGTTCAGGACAGCTCCCAGCCGTCCAAATGGAAGAGGTCATGGGTCAAGGAGGAGCAGAAACCAGGATCGATCACAACACACACACACACACACACACACACACACACACACACACACACTCACACCAGGAGACAGAGCTGGGAATGGGCAGAGGCAAATGGAAGAACAGCGGGAGGTGGGCCAGTGGAGCTCAGCCCAGCCAACCTTCCCCACAGCAGTCTCCACATAGCATGAGTGAGGCCCAGCCTTCGTGTCCCACAGCAATTGAGACGTGTCACTCCCTGGCACAAGCCAGCACCCACGTCTCAACACCCTCAGCCTCCAGCCCTTTGAGAAGCAGCCCACCCCAATGGGTTGTGATTTCTTTCTCTAGCCTCGAGAGTCTCTGCATCTCTTTTCCAGGGAATGTGGTTGACTCAGAGAGAAAAAAAAAAAAAAAGACAGTCAACCCTTTAGAAATATCATGGGTGTCCTTACAATCACCAACCCGAGCTCTCCACCTACGGGAACTCCACCATGGTGGGCTGAGAAACGGGCCTTCAAAAGAAAGTGCATCCTGGTCCCTACTTGGAAAGGTGGCATTATTTGGAAAAGGTCTCCGCAGATGTGATCAAGGATCAAGGATCTAGTGATGAGATTTTCCCAGATGGTCTAGGTGGCACCTAGTGTCTTTAAAAGACCAAAGAGGGATAAGAGAAGCCACACACCCAGAAGAGGAGGAGTCAAGTGACCCCGGGGCTGAGATGATCTGACCACAAGCCGAGGCTCGCCAGCAGCACTGGAGGCTGAGAGAGGTGAGGAACAGACTCTTCCCCAGAGCAGGGGGCTGGGGCTGGGGCCGGGGTGACAGCTCTGCGGACTTCTTGGTTTCAGACTTCTGGCCTCCAGAGCAGTGAGAGAAGAAGCATCGGTTGTTCCAAGCCACCAAAGTTGAAAAAACTTGTTAGAGCAGCCAGAGAAACCAACACACACACACAAAAGAAGAAGAAGAAATGTGAAATGGAAAGCCAGGTGACAGTGTACCTCACACGCTGGGGCTTTGCTCAGAGGCGTTTGCTGATCTGGTAAAACTGATGCTAGCGTTTCAGTGGCCACAGAGAGAGGGAATGAGGCCTTAGGTGTGCTGGAATGGAGTAGTCGGGACTGTAACACCACACACACACACACACACACATACACACACACAGCAAGAAGAAATAAGAAAGCTCATCTGTCTCAGTCTAAGTGCTGCACTGAGGAAGAGGAGGATGGAAGGGGAACCTCCTTGAATAACTCATCACCCCTCATCTACTGTCAACCTCAGGTTTGGGTTCAAGTTCATACTACCTGGGAGTTTGAGGAAATTCCCACCCCTGAAATTAACATTGTCTACACTGATGGTATTTCAAGATAAAACCCAAAACCATGAACTCCAAATGTAAACTTGAAATGCACACAAAGCAATAGTTATCCTGGACACAAGCCAGAGACAAAGAGCACTATGCCCACAGACACCAGAAATGGACTATAAAACTCTTGTATCAGATAAATATGGCTTTAAATGACTAAAGATAAAATGAAGAGCAATAGAGACAAGAGATTACTTAAAATTTTTTTTTTAAAAAAAGACATAAAAGAATGCCTGTAAGATTTAAAGACAACTCACACAGAACATTTAAAGGTTACAATAAGACATTAAGTGAAAACATGGATTGCCAAAGTTTGGATGAAAACCAGACACAGCTAGAAAGAAAATTAATGAACCAGAAGATAGTGTTTTAAGTCGTTATGCACAACCCAGCTGAGGGGCAAAGATGGAAAATATGAAAGTTCAGACAGGGAAGTCTAATGTGGATCACAAAGGAATATCTACAAGGGAGGGGTAGAAAGGATGGGAGAGAAGCGGCGTTCAAAGGAGGAAGCAGCTGAAATGGATCATATTCTGTTACGTGCATGTTTAAGCATGCCACAGTGAAACCTGCTATTCTGGATGATTAATGTGCACCAATTTAAAAAAAAAAAAAAGGAATAAGTAGCTGAATGTTCTGCAGGACAGAGATACCAATCCTCAGATCGGAGATGTTCAAACCCTAGACAGTATAAAGAAAACTAGATCCACCCCTGGACACATTCTAATGACACAACAGAACTTACAGGATTGTAAAAGCAAATTCATAGACAAAGCAGACGGCCTATGGAGCCATGACCCCAAGACCAGTAGAGGCCACTACCACCAATGGAATCCAGAAGTCAGAGGAATATCAGACTCAAAATGTTGAGAAAGGAGATCAACTTTGGAATCAACTTATCCAGCTGATCTCATCCGGTAATAATGGACAGTATTATTGGGGCTCATAGTTTCAGAGGTTCAGCCTGTGGGTGGCTGACTCCATTGCTCTGGGCCCGAGGTAAGACAGCTTCATGGCAGAAGGACATGGTGGAGAAGAGCTGCTCGGTCCGTGGCAGCCAGCAGCAGAGAGCTTGAGTGCAAGGAGCCAGGGATGACATAACCCCAGGGCAACCCCCAGTGACCTACTTCCTCCAGCCAGGCCCTGCCTGCCTAACGCAGGAATCCATCCAAATTATTAATCCATCAAATGGATTAATCCACCCAATGGATTAATCCACCCCTTAGGTCACAGCTCTCCTGATCTAATCATTTCACCTCTGGACGTTCCTGCACTGTCTCACCCACTAGTTTTTGGGAGACACCTCGTGTCCAAACCATAACACTATCTGTGACTGATAACGACTTCAAGGAGTTCAAAGAGCAAAGTTCAAGTTTCAGGAGGTCTCACGGCTGTGGCTTGGTCCTCAGATGCCCACTGGAGTGACCTTCGACCCTGGGGTTAGCACAAAAGGCCCACACGGACACCAGGCAGGATGCCTGACATAAAGGCCCAAAGAAATGCACCTGCTTTGCAGAGCAAAGCCTCCATGTTGGTTCCATCTGGCTTATTCCCCGAGAGCTCAGAAACATGGATGAAACTGTGAATCGGTCCCAAGGAAAGACGTGGTCATAAACTACAAGAGACTGAGACTGTAATAAAGCCAGGAGTGGGCGATTCCCTGAGGTCTGAATGACCCCCATGGGAGGTGGGGGTCCCAGGACCTCCACAGTACTTCACAGCGATGCTTTTATAGTCTGCCCTAGTCCAGCATCACACGGGCAGTGCCAAGCTCCGACAGCCCCGTTGCCCCGGAATGCCCTCCATGAGTCCTTGAGCCTCACACGCCAGCCCCCCTCAGGGATCCCCTCCAGCCCCTGCTCTCCATCTGGGAAGAGGTGTGGGAGCTTGTCTGGCTGAAGGCTTTGCCCTGGGTTCCATCTGTGGAGGGGAATCGAGTCCTCCTGCTCGGAACCAGCCTCAGGCAAACACGTGGAGCTGAAGGAGAACATCCCATGCAGCTGAGCTGAGCGACTGACCACGTCCAAGAGCAGACCACCTGGAAGGCTCAGCCCGTCCCACCTTGGAGGTCCTCCTGGGGGGCTGGGTATTATGGAGGCCAACCTCAACTGGAGAACCCACTGGTCATGTGACCCCAGAACTTTCAAAGAGAGAATCCTGGGTAACTTGGGATTCCTCACCCTCCACCAGGGGCCATTTCCCTTCCTTCTTGGCTATGAGGTCACCAAGTCCAGACACTCTCCCTTTGCCCTTGAGTGGTGCCATTGAGGGCAGAGAGCTGGCTCGTGGCTGGCCTCCCAGGGGCTACTTGAGGGTTGGCCCATCAAAAGTTCCCTTCACGATGGTGCCCACCTGCCACGCTGGACTGGTGCAACCTCAGGTTGAAGATCGGGACATCTTGGGGCCTCAGGACCACTGTCTGTTTCTGTCCCCCATCCCTGCCACAATGTGGGACAAAACACCAGCCACTCACGGGACGGCCACTTACCACAACCTACACACGGCAGAGAAGCCGAGGTACCAGGAAGAACACCGACGTGTGCCGAGTGGTAGGTACCCCACCCACGGAGGTGGAATGGGGAGATGTTGCGGATGCTGGACGCACCCTAAAACTGGGGCCTGTCCCACCGGAACCCAGGGCTCACACCCGAGGTTAGGCTGGTGGTGCCCAGCTGGCGGGGCCCGGCTGCTGGAGTCTGACCCTGTAGAATTTTAAATCTTTTACTTGGTAAAATTAAAGCCCCAAAGTAGGAGGTTTCTGTGGGGGAACTGAGACCCCAGGTTTCTCTTAGAAGACGTGGCCACATCAGCCACCCTGGGGTATCCCTGAGCAGCAGCCCCCACAGCCCCACTCACCTGGCCCCTCCTTCAGACCGAGTATTCGCTCTTCCGTTGGTTGACCGCCTTTTTAATCTTAAACCACTTCCTGGGGCCAGATGCTCCAGGTTTTGTGGAAGTTCTGTTTGAATTTCATTTATCCAGCTGCCTCTTACTAAGGATGACCATTTAATTTAATAAGAAACAAGGATCTCTTGAGAATGATCGCGAAACCCGCCGGTGACACCAGGAGACTCAGTCGGCTCCCCAAGCAAACAGGGCCGTGAGCACCATTCCTTAAACAGCCTTTGGGACGAGGGGGTGGGAATTTATTTTCATAACTCGGTTGATTCCTGGCCCTGGGGGGGGGGGGCGGGGAGGCGGGTCAAGGAAAGAACAAATGTTCCATTTTATGTTTTTATAACCACAATGATTGTCCAAGGGAAAAAATATCAACATTTTACTTCTCAGAAAGTCATGCCCATGGGGAGAGTTTCAATTCCCAGCATCACTAAACTTTATCTCACTGAACAAAACAGAGAAACTGCACTAATAAAAAACAGTCATGGTGACTTTAAATGTTTATATATAATGTGTTCTGAGCTCCGTGCTGGGATAAACGCTTTACACATAATAAGTCATTGTCAGACTCAATAAAAGCAGATGAGGTAGCAAACTGTTATCCCCATGTTAAGGATGAGGAAACTGTGGCACAGAGAAGTCAAGGAGTTTGCCCAAGGTCACACAGCTAGTAAAGGGCAGAGCAGAGACTTGAACCCAAACCATTAAGCTCTTAAGTCCACGCTGTAACAACACGCCCTGCCTCAGACAGGTTGTTCTGTGGAGAAATACGCCAGTCCATGATGTAAGGACACACGGTGCTTAGTCCAATCCTGTGAGGACCCAGCGTGGCCACTGCTGGGAACGTCCCGAGGTCAGGCTGTGGACCACTGGGCATCCCTGACCACACCCGCATTGCCAGCTGCATGCAGCCGAAAGACATCACTGAGAACTGGCAGCCAGGACCCCACCCTGGGACTAAGGGTGTGAGGTCCAATGGGGAGAAGCCGCTTGGGCAGCAGTGAGTGACAGGTCCATCACTCTGCCCACTGGGCCCACCAATGCCGCTTTCCCTTTAGGGCCTGGAAGGAAGAGCACTCGATTCCATCAGCCCGGGGACATGGAGGCGAACTGTCCCCGACTCTCGCCTCCTCAAGCCCACATGAGGGCTATCCAGGAGCCGAGTCTGGAGAAAGAGGCTGAAGGCAGCCACACACTGCGTCACCGGGTCCCCTAGCCCCACTCAACTGCACTAACGGCTCCCCAGGAGGACAGGGTGGTTGGAAACAGACACCCCGCCATGCTGCTGATGACCGAGAGCACAGTTCTCAACCTCAGGACGCTCGGAGGCTAAGACAGAAGACGTGAAGCCTGCTCCCCAGCCACTAGGCAGGTAGGAGACTCTTCCTTCTCTGGGCCTCGGGTTCCTCGTCTGTGAAGTGGGTGCAGCTTTACTTGCCTTCGCGATACGGCAAGGAAGAAATAAGGCAGCACGTGAGCCCTTAGCACGTGCCCATCTTGGAAACAGCCCTCTGTGAGCCTCTTTCTGGAACATGGAGTCACTGTTCCACCGGGAGAAAGAGCCAGGCAGAAAGCGGGTCCTGCGGGCCAGCTCTGGGGATCCACAGGGAACCTTAAACCACGTTGCCATTTAGGAAATGGGCTCTTTCATGTTTGCAGAAACACACGACGTGCTCAGCTCACAGCAGATGCCCCCAATTCAAGTTCCTTTACCTGTAGGTCGTAAATCTAGCCAGTGGCCTCCGAATGCAAACAGGTGCTGTGTTCAGAAGGCGTGGTGTTGTGCCAACGGCGGGGAAAGGGATTCAGAAGGAGCAAGATAAAAGTCTAAAGATGGCCAGACCCAGCTCCAGGGACCACCTGACAGATAAGGCAGACGGGCAGGCATGGCTCACCTGTGCTGAGTTTCTACAGGGTGCGGGCAGGGGACAGTCCCCAACTGGTTGTACAAACAAGAGATCTTGCAAGTGGCTTTGAGCTGCTACCCAGAGCAGCCAGCTGTCCAGATGTTAAAGTCTTCTCCCCTTCCGGTCCTCCCCCTCTCTTCCACCCTCCCCCTTGAGCTAGGCCTGGAATCCTGCCGTGTCAGCAGGACACACAGGACCTCACATCCTGGTCAAGCCAAGGAACCCCACAGAATGCTTTCTACCCAAAGGAGATGGGCTGCAGGTCAACTCAAGGGACACAGGGGCAGCTTAGCAAGTCAGAGCCTGGCCTGAGAGGCCAAGGCCCCAGGAGCCGTGGCCTGTAAGCCGGGCTCACCCCACCACCAGGCCACTAGGCCACTAGGCCACCAGGCCAAGGATGCACCCAGAGCCCTGCAGAGAAGCAGCGAGACGGCAGCTCAGGGGTCCCCGGGCAGACGTTTGGGAACTCAGGAAGAGACAGAGGAGGGGGAGCACTCGGTCACTCTGAGGTCAGAGCCCGCTGGCTGAGTCTGCTGCTGTGCCCTGGAGTCCCCCCACCACCCTCAGGATGACGCTGGAAGCAGCCAGAAACCAGAGCAGTGACGGTGGGCCGCGTGGTGACAGCCAAAAGGTGGCTGGGAGAGTGGCCTTCCGCTGCAACCTGAAGGAGGTCAGGCAGGAGACTGAGCCCAGCAGCCTCCACTGGTCACTCCCTCCCAGCCAGGTCACTGCCACCTGACATTGGGGCTGTGGCGGGGGACAGAAGAAAAGGGAAGAAATGTTGGTTGGGGTCAGAAACAGAAGATGCCTGGAGTCTTCTACCCTTCAGGAGTGGGATGGAGGGCCACGGGGAGGGTATGGTTTCCCAAGCCCCGTCTAGGGATCTCAAGCTCCCCTGGTGGCCACACCAGGGCTGGGACTGAATGAGAAGCAGCTCTGTGTTCCTCCATGGCCCCACCAGACCTCATGCTCCCACTACTCTTACGAGGTCAGAGTTTGATGGCCCCATGCACGCCCCATTTCACCCTGGCTGCCAACGATCTACACCTGCTCTTTAGGTCCCTTCCTGCTCCGGCCCCTCCTTCCATCCCCCGTTTAGCTCCTGACTGGTCCATTCTCAAGAATCAACTTCTAAGGCTGAGATTTGGCTCAGTTGGTAGAGTGCTTGCCTCACATGCACAAGGCCCTGGGTTCAATCCCCAGCACTGCCAAAAAAAAATCAACTTCCTCCCCTAAGATGTGAGAGACACATGGATGAGAAAGATAAACCCAGGTCATCACCAGGGACCTGAGCTCTAGGGGTCAACATCCAGGCTTATCTTCCCAAACAGCATGAACCTGGACCTGCCAGCCACGCCGAGCATTTCCTTAGCCTGTGGAAACTGGTTAGGGTTTTAAAAATCATATGAAAAGATGGTTCAGAAAACGGCACATCGACCAGATCACCAACCCCTGGAGGAAGGGCCAGCCCCGCTCCACTCAGGCTGTGATGCCTGACACTGCAGAACACAGTGGGGGCCTGTGAATACTGGGGGCCCACAGCTGCCCCTCTCTGGGGAGCAGATGTGGTTAACCCCGCCGTGAAGCCCCGAGGCTGCAGATCAATTTGCACACACATCTAAGATCTCACGGCAGTACCAGCCCAACTCCAAATGGCCGGCTGACACGTGCCAGGGCTTGCTCCGGGTCCCTTCCCCCCCCCCCCCCACTGAGCGGGCTCTTTCAACTTTGGGTTAATTCTTCTTCTTTGTGGTTCTTAACCCAGGCAGGCAGGTGCGGGGAAGCTGCCCAGGAAAGTCCCCTTTCTGATGGAAGTTGATGCACCTGGGCCACTCCAGAGGAAATGATTCCACAGACGGATGGAGTTGGAGATTCTCAACCTGCTGGACAAACCAGAATCTGGCTGGGGTGCAGAGGGGAGCGTTCAATACTCCCATCTTCTCTTCCAAAAGCAGCTATGCTACCCTTTCCACACCCGGACACACTGCCTGGCCCAAGGAAGGGTGCTCTCCATGTATTGACTTATTTAACCATTGTAACAGCCCTATGAATGGTGCCCAGCATCCTCATTCTACAGAGGAGGAAAACATCTGAGAGGCTGAGTAACTTGCCTGAGGTCACACAGCTTCTAACAAGTGAAGTTGGGACTTTGACCCAGGCAACCCAGCTCTGAGCCCTCACTTGCGCATTGCATGAACTGCCTCACATCCAGTCTTAGAAGCCAGATGGAGTTTGACCTCTCCATTGAGATGCACTTCTCTGAGTACAAAGAAACTAAGGCCTGGAAGCACCAGGCAGCCCTAAGTCCCATCATCTTGTTTTGCAGCTGGAGACAGACACCCCGGGGAAGGGGGGAGGGTCTGCGGTTTCCAAGATCATGCAACCACCAGTGGAGGGACCCAACAACTCAGGCTCCCAAACTCCTGATACAGTGGTCTTCCCAGCACCTTCCTGACCTGAAATACCCGATTAACACTTTAACACCCAGGAAATCACTGGAGGAGCACAAGGCCTCTCTCAGGCACGAATGAGCGCTGAACAAGCCAGAACACGCATCCTCGTCCTTATGTGAGTCCCAGAGTCATCAGCCAGAGTCAAGTGTCACTCATGGCCTCCAAGCCTTCAGGAGGCCGCCCCTGCTGTCTTTGTGACCTCAGGCACCTCCTAGCAAGATGGCAGACCTGGGCCAACGCTGCAGCCCAGGTCAGCTTTTCCCTCCCGAATTAAACCTGAGCCATTTGGAAAACGAATCCAGGGGCAAAGGTCAAGGGATGCCCACCGCAGAGTCAAGGGCTGAGCGGGCGAATCCGGGCATCTAATTTACTCCAAATCAGCCAGCCAGGCACGGCCCCAGCCCAGGGACAGAGAGAGGCAGGTGGACAGAGACCGGTCCAGGCTGGCACCTGCCCCCCAAAATGGCCACAACAGCCAGCACATCATCATGTCCCTCCTGACGCACCTTCCTCCACCCTCCAGCCAGCCACCAAGAGCACAGGCAAGGACCCTGGCTCATCACGCCCAAGTGGCACATTCAGTCCCAGCCAGCCCTAAAACTTCATCATTTAAAGTGATAAAGGCCAGGCAGTCGTGTCCCTGCTAGTTAATTCTCACGCCCCACATGACATCAGGATGGAGAATAGACAGACAGAGGACACTCACAGACCTCTGCTCTGGGAGGACTCGGCTCCCCACTGGCTGGGCACATAACCCAGAGCTTCCTACCTGCTTCCATGAGCTGGCACTGCTGACCAAAGACGTGGGAGAAGGTGACAGGGCCTGTAGCAGCACTGGATGTCGCCAGCGTGGATTCCATGGCTCTTTTGGGGTCTCTGGTGTTGGTCATGTGGCAGGGTCCAGACCCGTAGAGTATCCGAGCAGAGGACTTCGACCGACCCCCGGTCCCTGGAGGCTACTTGTCACCTCCGAGAAAACGTCCCCGCCCCCAAAGTTTATAGCGCTCCTTGCTCTGCCCACCCTGTCCCCGAGGTTTCTGCCAAACACCAGTCAAGTGAGGGCTGAGTCCCCGGAGCGCTGGCCGCTCGGGCGCCGCGGCGGGAGTCAGATGTAAGAGACAAATCCAAGTCCCCCCAAGGCGGGCGGCTTCCTCGGTGCCTGGGACCCGGGTCTGCCGGCCGCTGGCCGCGGAAGCCGCGCGGCCCCCTCCGAGCCGCTCCGCCCGGCCGCGCAGGCGGGATCCAGCGCCCGCTGCAGGCAGAGCGCGGCCCGGGCTCCGCCGCGGCTCCTGCCGGGCTCCCGGGGGAGCTGGCCTCGCCGGCGCCGCCCCGCTCCCGGGCTCCCAGGTCCCCGCGCCAGCACCGCGGCCCGAGGCCAGCGCGCCCCGGGGCGGCAGCCGCAGCCTGGGGAGAGCGCGAGAGGCGCGTGCAGCTCGGGCGCTCTGCAGCTGGGCTCGGCCGCCCGGTGTCCCCGGCTCATCCTCTGCCCCTCCGAGCCTCTGCCTTCCCGCTCCCCGCGCCGCGTCCGGCAGCGGGGCGAGGGGGGTGGGCTAGAGGACACAGGTGGAAGCCCCTGCTGCCACCTACTGCAGGGGGCCCCCCAGCCCGAGCCGCCACCCCTTTTCCATGATGCAAAAGGGCTGTTACTTGGAGAGATCCTGGGTGCAGAGGGAAGTGCTAACTCAGCCGGGCAGGCTCCAGGGCGGCTGTAACCTCTTCATGCCCACAGCCAAGAAGTGCCAGGCCCAGGAGACCAGGCTGTTGGCAGTGAAACCCGAAGCTCAAGAAGAGGACAGGAGAATGATGCCGTCTACCCCTCATGGCGCTCGGGTCATGGAGAGGGGCAGGCACCTCGCCTTGGCCATCCCAGCCCTCTCCAGCTCCTCTAAAGGGAAGGGGCAGCGCCTCTGGGAGGGGGAGGGGAGGATACCTTTCACATGGTGACAACAGCTGCTGCTGTGGGTGCTTCCTCTTTATTTTTCTTTCCCATCTGCTGATCACAAAATCCGCCAACTTGAGAGACGCGGCACATCTCCAGCCAGCGTTTGGGGTGCTGTCTCTGAGGACTGAGCATTGCATTGCAAGACCCTGTCAATCGCTTAGTTAGGCAGCACCACCTGGCCCAGGAGTGAGACCCCCCAGAGTGGGAGGCTGGGCTAGATCAGCACAGCTGCAGCTACCAAAGCACCCGTGTCCGCTGGCCCAAGGAGAGGCCACTGGCCTCTTTGGTATTTAAGACACAGAAGGTAAAGTTTCAACCAGTTTGTGGGCCAAAAAGTCTCCCAGACCGAAGGCTTTCCCATGAGAACCCTTGGCCAGCCATGATATACGGCTCGGTGACATTCTGAGGGTTTCCTGGGATGGTTACACTAAGCAAGAAGCCACCTTCAGATGAAGCCTGACTTTGCATTCATGGCTTAAGGTAGCTTCAATGATGGAGCGTCCGTTCTCTCTGACAACAGGGATCTAAGATGGTCAAGGATAAGGTCAGAAGAAGACCTGGCTCTTGCTAACAAACTGCAGAAGCCACACACAGGAAGGGAAAGCCATTGGCTTCTGGGGCCTGAGTGTCTGGGTGGATTATGATGACCCCAGCAGCTAGCTGTGCCTATGCTAGAAAAATCCCCTTTAGCCTACAGGTGTATTTTGTTGAGCAGACCATGTTTCTCCCCCCTTCTCTGTACCCCTGTCCATCCTGCCCACTGTGACATGCTGGTTCATGTCTTCAATCCCCTGTAGTTTTGTTCCATTGGTTCCCATAGTGCCTACCCGAGTTGCCACCTGTGGTCAGCTGCTAAAAACAGCCCAGGGATGGTGCCACCTGAAGGTTGGGGTCATCAAGCCATATAGTGTCCACGTCAGGACACGCTGAGAGTGGATGGAGGCTCTAGGAGCGATCGCATCAGGAGGAATGGCACAAACCAGGAGGGGTGACTCTGTGTCAGGATCTCCCTGGCTATCGACCAGGAGTGGAGGAGAGTGAGCCATGATGGATGCAAATCTGAGTTCATCAAATGCTTCCAGGTAGTCCCCCAGCACGGCTCTGCGGTCTATAGATCCACCATGACAGCCGGCGCTCCCGGCCTACTAGGAGAGGTACTGATACCGCACCTGGTTCCAGTCCTCGCTCCTTCCCACATCATTACCAATAACTGTTGGAAGCTGAGGAATCTGGTAGGTGTAGTTCGTTATAGTTCATTGCTTGATTGGCCTTAATTACTAGGAAACTGAACACTTCTTGAAGAGCCTGTTAACTCTAGAAGTTTCTTCTTTCAGAGAGTCTCTGTTGGAAGGCGCGGCCCACTTTCCCAGGCATCTTCCTGTTTTCTGGTTTGTGGATTCACAGCAGTGCCTCGACTCGGCTAGATGTTGACCACTGACCCATGTAGGTGTTGCCAGGCCTCCCCCAAGCTGGGCACGACTGGTAACTCTGCCCGTGGGCCTTTCTTTGACTGGAAGCATCTAATGTGGTCAGATCCACTGGCCTTCTCACTTCCAGGATGACCTGGGAATCTTGCTTAAGTTACAAAGTCACATCCTTTGAAGTTTGACCTTCATACTCAGGCCTGGAGTTTATGTGGAACCACACTATGCCTGGTATTATGTGGGGGTACTTACCCCGCTGTAGTATCTGAACCACTTTTCCCCAAACCATCTTTACCCCGTAGAGTGGGCTGAATGAGTGGCCCACGGGGTACAGCTTTGGATGTTGAACTCCTAACCCCCAATATGATGTCTCGGGCAGTGGGGTCACTGGATCTTGAGGGTAGAGAATTTGTAAAGGGGACCCCTTGCTATCTTTCCACCATGGGAAGGCACAGTAAGAAATCAGCAACCTACAGCCCACAAGAGGGACCTCACTAGAACTAGACCTTGTGGGCACCCTGATCTGACTTGCAGTTTCTAGAACCATGAGGGATAACTTACTGTTGCTTCAGCCACCCAGCCTAGGGTAATTTGTTATAGCAGTGCACACTGAGCCAGGCACCCTGCCCTCCCTTTCCCCACTGCAGCAGCATTATTATCTTGTCAGTTTCCATAGACCAGGGTCTGTCCTTGAGGGCTCTGTCTTATTTACGGATTCCCCATGCTGTGCTGCCACTGGTAATGCTTTAAGGTTATTGGCCCACATTTCAAAATGTCTGGACTTGGAATTTTTCAAGACGCATCGCATTTGATAGCACTGAGCCTGCTCAGCTAGTGCTACAATCCACTGCAGAAGCGGACCCACCTTCTATGGGTGCACGCTGAGCATGGCTCTCAGCCTGGTCTGCAGCACTTACCATAGGAGCCTGCTCCTCGGGGAGACGAGTTCAGGTGACGGACACTTCTCCCGAGATAAGGTGAAGCGAAGACCCCATTAGAGCAGTCATTAACTTACCGGTGGGACTCATCACCTCTGTGCTAGTAAGATCATTCACTCACTGTCTGTGTGATGCCCAACTTACCCTGGAGGGAGGAATAGGGGCGTGGCGGAGAGTGGCAGAGGGGAGGGGCGAGGAGACCGCGGGAGAACCAAGGCCTCATCTGTCTGCGCTCAATGTCACAATTAACCAACCACAAATGGAAAAGCACAGCCAGCCTCTGCAGCACGGAGCCTGGAGGGTCTTGCATTCCAACACAGGCTCTGGCCAAGTCTCCAGGGCAAGCCTAAAGCGAGGGAGATTAGAGCCGAGCTCAGGAAGGAAAGTGGGTCCCCACGGTGCAGGAAGATGAGGGGGTGCGGAAGGGGATTAGGGCCCAAGCAGGGCATTTGGGTGAGGCTGGTTTAAACGCCATGTTATATGTGAAGTGTTTTAAAATCTGCTTGGGAATCTTAGATTAGAAAGGATATGAATTTTTTAAAGTTCCCCTGGTACCTTGTCAGCCCTGCAGACTTTCAGTGGACCTGACCCAAAACCCTCCCTTGACTTTGCTCAGACCTGCATTCCCCCAGGAGTGAAGAGCCCATTCCACAAGTTAGGTAGGTTCCAACACATCCCCTCCCAAAGGCCGAGTACCAGAGCAAGGGACAGGCAAAGGGAAGGAGGGTAGAGAAACGTGTTTTAGGATGCTTCATTTCTCATAGCAAAAGGTCACTGTGTTCATCTGTTTTCTATTGCTAATAAGAGAATACCAGATCGTGCATGTTTTATGGAAAAGAATTTTATTGTGGCTCACAGTTCTGGAGGTCAAGGTCAAGGGGCTGCTCTAGTGATGGTCTTCTAACCCAGAGCTGCAGGGTGGTGCAGGGCATCACATGCATCCGACAGACAGCCTCTGCTGCTCTCCCCCCTGTACAAGGTCACTGGTATTCAGTCCTGGGGCTCCATCCTGATGATCCTATCTAATCCTGTCTCCCAAAGGCCTCCCCTAAATGCCATAGTCAGATGGAGTTTCTACCCTCTGAATGGGCGTTAAACTCCAACATGAGTTTTGAGGGGGAAATCATATCGAGCCACCAAGTGGAGGCTGCCACGTGCCACTGGAACACCACCGACTACCTCATTCAAGCTCACTCACTCACTCACTCTCTACCCCCTCGAGCTGGAACACTCCGTCTTCTCCTCCCCACCCTCCTGCCTTAGACGGCAGAGCTCCTGTTCCTGAGGCCTCAGACTCTAGGACTAGCATGAGAACCAGCCTCCCACCTCTGCCTCCAGTTCTCTGGCCTGGAACTGAGAGTTCCAACATGAGCTCCCTGGGTTCTCAGGCCTCTAGGCTCAGACTCAGTTACTCCACTGGCCTCCCTGGGCCTCCGGTTTTCATGCAGCGTATCGTGGGACTTCTCAGCTTCCGTAACCACGTGAACCAATTTCCATAGTAAGTCTCTCACTGTTCTGTTTCTCCAGAGAACTCCAATACAGCTCTGAAAAGTCACTGAAGTGAGATTTAAGAAGTTCACCATCCAAGCAGAACAACTAAAAAGGGAATCACACAGGTTTATCACACAGAGAAAGTCTGTGGAGGCTGCGGAGGGGGACACGTGCCCCCAGAGGAGCAGCAGAGACTGACATCGGACTCAGCACCAGCTGCAGAAGCCAGAAGTTGATGAACTATCAACGTTAGAGTCTGTCAACAAGTCAAGCCTGGCATTTTGCAGAGGGAGTGGTTTGCGAGGTGGCGCCAGCGAGCCATGAAGTGTGGAGATTCCTTATTGGTGAACTGCTGTATCTAGTTTATGTTAATTAGATAAGCTGTGTGGAATGTATATATACCCCTCCTGTCCTACAATAAACGGCTCCCACTCCTGCTGCATCAATGTACACAAGTTGCTCGTCACCTCCCGGTTATTTTGCTGCAATCTTCCAAGTGCTGAAAGAAAATAGCTGTCACCCAGAATTCTAGGCTCGTGGAAAGCATCCTTCAAGAAGAGGGTGAAGTCGAGTCACTTTCAGAGCTAAGACATTTTGGAAAATTTATTACCAGCAGACTCCGTCAAGGAACAGTGAAGGGAATTTCTTCCGAGAGAAGAAAAATGACCCCAGATAGAAGCTCAGAAGTGCAGGATGCAAGGAAGAACAGTGAAGGGGTGGGTTGCAACTAAACCTAAATTAAATCTAAGTGAATGTTAATGTATGATATTAATATTATCAATATTAATCTATATGCAAATTTATAGCTACTGGTGGTTAACATTACTTTATATATTAAGACACTGTTGGGATTAAAGCATAGAAATAAAATACAGAACAAAAATATCTTAGAAATTGGGAGAGGGTAAGCTGGGTGCCGTGGTGCACATTTGTAATCCCAGCAGCTCAGGAGGCTGAGGCAGGAGGATCACAAGTTTGAGGCTAGCCTCAGCAACTTAGCAAGGCTCTAAGCAACTCCGTGAAAATCTGTCTCAAAATAAAAATTTTTAAAAAGGGCTGAGCATATGGCTCAGTGGTAAAGCACCTTTGGGTTTAATCCCTAGTTTAAAAAAAAAGAAAAAAAAACCTAAAAGATGATCAATGGAATCACAATGTCATAATGTTCTGAGGTCCTTGCATTGTCCTGGTAAAATTTATATTCATATTAATGTAATTAATCTATGTATATTTAATATAAATATATGTTCCATAGGTTGTAATAATATTACTGCATTATAAATGTTGCAACAATACATTTTCAATTATAACATACATTATATCAATAAATATAATTTATATTTGATAAATTTATGTTCGTGTTAATGTGATGAATATTATAATTAATAATAGGTGGTTATTAATTTAAGTCCAGTCTTGTTAAGTCAAGGATGTGTATTTTAATCTCTTGTGTAAACACTGGAAGTTTGTAAAAGAATTTGCAATCACTGGACCAATAGGTGAAAATGAGTGTAAAAATGATTCCAGAGACTCAGGAAAAAAGAGGAAAATAAACCGTGGCGAAGGCTGGTGTCGCTGTTACTGTGGTATGAAGTGGTCTTACAGATAAAAATAGTTCTAGCAACCCAAGCCATCTTTCATAACAACAAATTATCAATTCAGCAAGCCTAAAACATGACTGGCAAATCACAAGGGAAAACAAACCAACAAGTGAAAAGTAGAAGACACTTAAAAAGCAGACAATGGAGAAAAGTTGAAAGTCATCAACTTCGACCAACGGACCTGTGTAGACCACCTGGATCCGACAACCACTGAATATGCGTTCTTCTAAAAAAAATTAATTTTGAAAACATTGTCTCTGTGGCAGACCTTAATTCAAGTCTCACAAAAAAACACCAAAGGAATAAAGGAAAACTTTATTAACCCGATAAAGATTTTGTATTAAAAGCCACCGCGCCCCCCCCCCCCCCAGGACTGAGGCAGGAACGACCTGTCGTCACCTCCACCCGGCGCTGAGCCCCTGAAAGGAAACGAGATGTGAGGTTTGCAACAGAAAAATAAAATCGTTACTATCTGCCCCGGCCGTGCTTGTTGAAGAAAATTGAAAAAGTATACAGGGAATTCAATAAAGTTGTCGGGCGCGCAGTATATTTTAAAACTGAGTTGTATTGATATATGTAAAATAGAAAATGTAAGAGTAAAAGTACAACAGCATCAAAGAACTCGGAGTAAATCTACTGGAAACAGCCAACGTCACCCTGCAAGGAACCGAGGGGTGGAACCCAAGAGGGCAGCGGCCCACCAGCCAGGGTCCAAGGGCTCTGCACCGTGAAATTTCATTTCTCCCCAAACTGATCTACAGATTCAATCTGATCGAAACCTGAACGATTGACAAGAGGCCTCTGACATCCCTTGGGAAAGCTCAAGGCCCAGAGCACGTGAGGAAGACCGGAACGAGGGCCCGCTCCACCGGGTGAGCCAGGCTCCGTAGCTAAGAGTGGGGTAGCAGCCAAGGACGCGCGCAGGCCACAGCCAGGGGTCCCAGGGCTGCCTCTTTCGTGCATGATGACAAAGGTGACCTTGCAGAGCCCGGGAATGTGCCACGGTGCTCAGTCACTTGGAAACCCACATGGGACTCCCACTTGGCACCAGGGACGAGTCACTTACAGGTGGATTGTGGATTCCCCGGGGACATCAAAACCCCTTAAACAGAATAACTTGGTGCACTTAGGAGAAGGGGGTAGGTGACTTTTTCAATAGGACACAGAAAGCGCTACCCAGAGAGGAAGAGATGGAGAGATGAGACATCAAGGCCAAGATCTTCTTCCTCCCCGTGACTTCTTTCCAATCCCTTACGGGTCTCTTGAAGGGAAGAAATTTGAAACACCCGTAGCCAAGAAAAGACTCCGGCTCTTATTATAGAAGAACAGCTTCAAATCAAAAAGACAAATTACTCGAAATGTAAATAAGAAACTTGGATGAGCACTTTAAAAAACAGGGTTGCTGTAGTTTAGAACTCAAATGGCCCCCAAAGGCTCATGTGATGAAGGATTGGTCCCCAGAGTGGCACCATTGGGAGGTGGTGGAAACTATAAAACGTGACCTGGGGGACTCCTTTGGGTGTGCCCTCCAAGGGGACTGTGGGACCCCAGGCTCTTCCTCTTTCTCTCTCTCTCTTCTGCTCACTGGCCATGAGGTGGCAGTTTTGCTCTGCCGTGTCTCCTGCCAGGATGTGCAGCCTCACGCCAGGCCTAAAAGCCACAGGGCCGACCAGTCATGGACTGGAAACTTTAAAGCTGTGAGCCACATAAACCTAGTCTCTTAATAAGTTAAATACTGCAGGTATTTCGTTACAGTAAGAGACAACCGACTGACACAGGGGCATATAAAATGGCCCATATGAAAAGGTCTTCCCCTCCATTATTCATGGAGAAAAGCAAGTTAAAAGTACAATAAAATCCAAACACACTGTCCATCCACCCTCATAGGCAGCCTTTAAGATGGACAGTTCCAGGGCTCGGCAAACGTGTGGAGCAAATGGACTCAGCTTTGCTCTTGGTGGAAGCACACATGGAGTGAACACCTGGGGAAACTGTCTGGCTTTGCATTTTCAAGTTCAGCAGCCCCTGCTGTCTGACCTGCCCACTCTGCTCCTAGGTGTGTATCCGACAGAGGGACGCTTGTGCACACCGGCACCTACAGGAATGTCACAGATGCATCTGCGATTCCTAATAGCCCCGAGCTGCAGACACGCCGAATTTTCACCCACAGCAGAACAAAATGAGCCAGTGTGTTCAAACGCGGAGGGACCCAGGCATGTGGTGAGCGAGCCGTGGACAGCACACCTGGCCTCAGGGCTGACCGAGAAGGCCAGGCAGGAACTCCACGCGGCTCCAGTCCGTGTCTCTGAATCTGGGGAACACGAAGGGTCAAGGGTCGGCAGAGCGGTCACCTTTAGGGAAGTGGGGGGCTGCCAGGGGCGCACTCTGTCCTCTGGACTCAGGCGCCCTCAGTCTTACCGCCTTTGCCTTGTTCTCAGTTTTCTTCTTGTTGAATTTCAATCAGATCTTTTTCAGGAGCTCAGAGTGGGCACCAGACTCTCTCACCCTTGTCATGGTCCAAAACACACTGCACGGTTGTCACACTGGACTGGGGCTACATATCCCTAGGAGGGTGCCCCCCACTGCCACTGTCACCGCAAGAGGCTTCACCAGGTGAAAGTCGAAGCTGCGCTCCCTCTGAGATGCCTCTGCTCCACGGGTCCCTTAAGCTTTCTCCTGAGGACGATGAAGAGTGGCATCTCAGGTCCTGGGGTTTTTGCCCGTTTCTGGCCGGGCCAGGCCCCACATGATGGACACATGGGCTCCGAGTGAGGTCTGGTGGATCTGGTTTTGTCTTTCTTTGTTGTGGGAACGGTTTCCCGAAGGCGCTGGGGGGAGCCATGGGGTCAAGTACAGGTTTAGTCTCCCCAGTTCCGTGTCAGAGGACACTCATGTCATTTATTGCCCCCAGAGCACTTGAAGGGACAGAGGGTGCAATTGAGAACATCGCTGGCGCACAGGGCATAAGCCAGGACTGAGAGGGAAGGGGGCAGGTTCCCTGCAGGAGCCACTGGATGGGGACGCTGCGGGGTCTGAGCCGCGCTGTTGCAGTGTTAGTAAAGCAGGTGATGGCGCCTCCCGCTCCTCCCGCGCTTCAATGCTGTGAGCTCTGGGACCGACGGAAACCTGCACTGATACCTCTTTCACGAGGCAGGCTCCCTCCTCCTGTGCTTTCCCCGCCCTATTTGCTGGGAGCTAAATACCCTTTCGGGGCGGAGGATGCCCCAGGGGTTTTGCCAAGCGGCAGAGGCAGCTGAGCCCTGAGCTCTGTTCCGGGCGCCTTGCTGGGGCTCCTCTGAGTCAGGGTGTGGGCTGAGGTTCTGGGTTTCCCGAGGCAGGAGACCCAGCGCCCACTGTTAAAGGAACCACGTGGCCCAGTGGTCTCTCCACTGTCCCTGCAAGCTCCTGCCTCTGCCCTGCTGCTTTCTCTGCCCAAGTCCTTCTTCCTCGGCCCTGACCCACCGCCGGCCCTCAGCTCCCGGCTCTGACCTGACATCCTCATGGAAGCGCCCAGAAATTCCGTGTGGCCCGATGTCTCTGGCCCTCCACGGACCTCCGGTGAGGACTCCGGTTCCATCTGTCACCCGATGACTTGGTCTCCTAGGGTGAGGTGCTCAGCGGGTGCAATCTGAAGGAGGCCAAGCCAAAGGGTACCTGAAGGCAAGAGATTTCCTGAAGACCCAATGCCCATCTTTGAGCCAAGGCCGGACAGTGAGGCAGGGTGGGGGAACAGCTGGCTGAGGCCGCCCCGGAGTTTCTGACCCAGGAGGTCAGGGGGGACTGAGCATCTGCATGGCCGACAGGTTTCCCCAGGTGATTCTCACACTGCTGGCCAAGTGCCCCCTTTGAGAACCAGTGCTTCAGGGAGCATCACCCGACTGCCCCCTCACCCCCACATGGAGGTACAGCTATGCCAGGAGCAGAATGGGCGGGAAAGTGACCGCTTCTAAGCGGCCTTGGCACCTCAAAGGTCCATCGGGGCATCTGCCAGCCTCCTCCCCTGGGGACGGAAGGAGCCCACCCCCAGAGAGCTGCAAGGCCCAGTACACAGAGACTGCGACTGCACGGCCCTGCCTGGCACAGCAGACCTTGCAGTGTGATGGAGGACAGGGAGAGGGAGGGGACCGCGGATTGTCCAGGTAGGCCGAGGGACTCAGAGAAGAGGAGGCAGACTCGGAGCCCTGGGCTTAAGATGGAGGAGGGGCCGCAAGCCAAGGAGCGCAGGTGGCACTGGAAGCTGGTCCCTGCTCTTCTCTCGTGTGGGTTCTTCATGGCCCCGAGCGCCTGGCTGCCCAGGGCTGTGTACTGTCCCCCTGAGTGGGACTGTTCCTGTGGGGCTCTGGTTAAGGGACCTCCGCACAGATCTTCAACAGGGACCAAAGGCCCCAGGGTGACCTGCCGACAGGAAGGGAAACCCACGTGGCCAGCAGTTGGAGCAGGTGGCCCCATGGGGATTTCTTCAGGAAACACCCAACTCACGAGGTGTGAGCCATAAAGGGATCAATGGTCACAAAACTGTCCCAGGGAAGAGGTTCTGGGTACAACTGTGGCCCCCCAATAGGCCATATGTTGAAGTTCCACCTCCAGCACCTCAGATCACAGCCATGGGGACAGAGCTTTACAGAGGTGACCAACTCGTGGATCTGAAACCAATGTGGCCGATGTCCTCATCCAGGGGACGTGGGCACACAGGCCCACGCAGGAAGACCACGTGGAGACCAAGGCAAAGAGCAGGTGATGCTGCTCCAGGTCAGGGGAGGCCTGGAGCCGGTCCTCTTTACAGTCCTCAGAAAGAAGGCACACACCTGTAATCCAAGCAGCTCAGGAGGCCGAGGCAGGAGGATGGAAAGTTCAAAGCCAGCCTCAGCAACTTAGTGAGCCCCTAGGCAACTAGTGAGATCTCATCTCAGAATAAAATATAAAAAAGGACTGGGGATGTGGCTCAGTGGGTAAGTTCCCCTGGATTCAATCCCCAGTACCCTCCTCCAAGAAAAAGCAAAGAAAGAAAGACCCAACCTTTCCAACACCTTCATTGTCAACAATAAATAGCCTTTGGTGAAGCCACCCAATCAATCCATGGTGCTTGCTTGTGCCACTCAAGTAGACAGGCAGCTCCAGCGATGGTTATCACCATAGCTAGCATCATCCGGGGATCCGGGGCTCTCTGTTCAACCCCGCTCATCAGGTCAGTATTGCCTCAGGACCTCAGAATGGCTGCCACAGACCAGCGCAAGAAACTCCAGGAAAAGAAGGTTATTTCTTCCTTAGGCATCTCATAAATAGAAAAGAGACCCTTTTAGTAGATCCCTGGAAACGCACTCTCACATTGTGTTAGCCAGAGAACATCCCATGGCTAAGAGGGATCACCAGCAGCAGAAATGATTTACCCCATCTCAATGTCTCCATGAATCAGGGTGGAAGGACTCCCTTCCCTGAAGAAGGTGACCAGTCCCTAGAGCAGAGTCAGCCCAGGGCCTAGCGCCAGCGATGGCTTCAGGAGCCCACGACCAAGCTTCACTCCTCACAGTAAGCGAGGTGTCCACTGTCATTTATGTAATTGTTACAGAGTCAGGACACTCCCCCAAAGAGTGCCCAGAACCCACAAAATCACAATGCAGATGGGCACGTGTGCCAGCAAAGCGAGGGGAAGGGCCGTTGGCTGCACCAGTGGATTTGCCACAGCCCCCCCCCCCACAGAAGGGAGGCGCGGCTGCGGGGACCAGAGCGCATCGTAGCACGGAGTTTCAGAGCAGGGATGGGGCAAGGGGTGTTTGTATTGATGGAAAAGTCCCCTCCCACCTCCCAGTAATTGATACTCCCTCCTTTCTAATTTGCAAGCTTCTCGTTGTTATTGACTGAAAATGAGTCCCCCCCCAAGCCTGCCCCCCAACGTGGTCACACTGAGTCAGGATCTTTAAACAGAAATGAGGTCCTGAGTAGGCCCCCACCAGCAGGACCAGCAGCAGCCCTGGGAGGAGAGCAGGAGGTGCATTTTGTAGAGAAGAGGCCTCCTGAGGGCACAGGGAGAGGGCAGCCCTCCGTCCATGAGCTCCGGGCAGGGAACGGCCCTGCGGAGACTCCACCTGGACTCCCAGCCCCAGAACCCTGAGAAGACGCACGTCTCTGGTTCCAGCGGCACCCCCACCCGGACTGCCCGCTCCTCGCTGGATCATTGAGTGGAACTCCCTGTGCCTCTCACTGAGGTCACTGCTTTGATCCGCTGGGTGAGAGCTGTCAAGCTGACCCACCCCGCGCTGCTCCAGGAGGTGTGCCCTGGGGAAGGCGCGGGGCCTCAAGGCAGGAGCTCAGCCAAGGCAGAGACCTGTGCTCAGCTGTCATCAGCCAAATGCAGATCTGGATTCGGATGCCAACCCCAGACTTCCTCCGCGGTCACTCGAGGACACGGGGTTGGCCTCGTCGTCTCTGTACCCGCGGGCAGCATCGTACCTGGCACCGGGGCAGTTGGGCAGTTGGAAAGTGCACCTCCTAAGGCCAGAGCCATACCTTCAGCACTGCAGGGTATCCTGCTCCTGAGCACAGACCTTCAACACCAGGTGAAACAGGGAACACGGGGTTTGGCACATAGTCAGTGGCCCATGGGCATCGATTCCCTTCTTCGGTCAGAGGCTGTGTCCAGCCTTCTGCTTTCCCTAAGGCAGGACCGAGCTGTGCAGGAGAACTTCTGTGTAGAGCCCACTCCAGCTGTTTCCAGCCCAGAGTCCACAGGGGAGGACAAACCATCCCCTGTACCCTCTTAGGTTCTGTGGCAGGGGCCTGCAGATTAGATTGACATGAAACAGACTAACAAGAGAAAAATAAGAAGTTTAATGGAAATACAAGCGTGTGGGAGAAATCCAGGAATTTGGGGCTTACATAGGATCTTCAGGTCTTTTGGGGAACCAAGGACTCCCACTGACCCCTGATAATCATGGTCCCTCTCTTGCAGAAAGTGAGTTGCCTATTCTGGTCCCTCAGAGCTGGCCGAGGCTCCTGAGCCCAAGCACAGTGGTGGTTAAATGGCCTCGGGTCCATCTTCCAGGGCACTGCATCCCTGCCGCCACAGGAAGGAATCCTTGAAGAAAGGCGCTCAGGCCTGACTGTGGCTGAATCGGAACAGGCTGGCCACACGGAGCCGCTTCCCAGGCCTCACGAGGGCAGTGCCCTGGCTTGTACCAACATGCTCTGCTGACAGCTCCGGGGCCCAGAACCTGGGAAATGCTCTTCAAGCTCTGCAGCAGGCGAGACTTCAAGAGTCTCTCTCAAGTTTTAAGATGCGCCAATCCACGAGCTCAGAACTGGGCTCTGAGGCACACTTTGGTTAGGGATCTTTGGGTATAAGACCCAGGATTCTGGTCACTCACAAAGAGAATTTATTGGGGGGAATTATGAAATTTGCAGAAGGTATGAAATGTCCAGGCTTGGAATAAAAATCAGCAGTTGGTGGGGGGGGGGGCTTGTACCTGAAGTCCAGAGCTTCCTTTCTTAGGCAGGGACATTTCCCATCATGCACAGAACTGATGCTGCACCCTTGGCCGTGGGAGCCAAAGCGGGTGGGTTCTTCTTCTCCCCCAGCCCCTGGCAATCAATGGGTGGACAAGTAACCCAGACTTCACAAATCCCCCCCACCCCGCTCCCAACTGGGTCTGAATCTGGAGAGAGGCAGAGACAGAAGGATGATTAGGAATGATTCTCGAGTGTCGAGGCAGGTGGCTTACTGATGTGACAACGTGTATCAGCCCTGCGGACTGGCTCTGCTGCTGGACTGCTTCTACTAACACATGATTTTCCTACTTCCTGTTTCTTGACCCTCTGTTCCCACGTTCAAAGTCCAGTCCTTCTGCGTCCCACCGATCTCTACTTTCCATATCCTTCCAATAAATCCCTTGATCTTCCTTGAGGAAGCCACAGTCAGCCCTATGGCCCGCAACCAAACCCCTAATTGATACAAGACTATCAAAGGAATCCAGAGACTCGAAGTAGGGGCGGCAGAGGCCACACGAGGCCCCGTATCTGGTGCGGGAATGACCACTGAGGCACGTGACTGTCAACCGTGTTTTTCTGGTGTGCATCACTCCTTCAGACTCTAAAGTCTCAGACAAGCCATCTGACTGCAGAGCGTGAGTCCGTGCCCACCCCTGGACAGAAGGACACACCCCATTTGACACTGAACAGATTGCCAGAAACCAACTCGACTTGGCCTAACTAAACCATTCACACAGGGGACAAAGAAGTCCCTGAAAGCATCGAGACGTGGCGAGGGAGGGGAAGTGGAGCCTGAGCCGGCAGACTTCCCGAGTCCTTCACACATGGTGGAAGACGGGAGGCTGCGCTCTGTGCCCATGGGACACAGGCAGGGGCTTGATCCTCCAGGGACCTCCAGACTGAAGATGTCTCAGAAACCACAACACAGAGAAATGACCTCTCTTGCAAACGGGACTCCAGCCATCTGTCACATCCTGTGGCCAAGAGAGGTTCCCGGGGACCTGGCTGGAAAGTGGGAAGCTGAAGTCGAGCCCCTACTCTAGACCTGACTTCCTCCCAGGTCAGACTCCTTCCTCTCCCTCTTGGATGCCTTCTGGAGACTCAACACAAGACTGGCTCTCGAGTTCCAGGCACCGGGAAGAGCTGCCATTCCGGAATGCCCTGGGCCTTCTTTGTCAAGAAGGCTTCACCCCCAGGCGTGGGGTTGGAGTTGTGGCGGGATGTAGTGTTCTCTACTTTTAAAAGTAGTAGTTAAAAGGGAATGGAATCAGCTCCTTCCCAAGACAACAGAATGATAATTTTTAAAATGAAGGAAGGAAGGGAGGGAGGGAGGGAGGGACCCCTGCAGCAACAGAGAAGAGAGATGACCGGGTAAAAAGGTCAACAAATTTGGGGAGTGAACAGGGTGATGTCCACGAGATCAAAAACCTAGAGCTTACGGCAAAAACAGCTGGAAGAGGGGGCCTACTGCCGAGGAGCAGGGGGAGGGGAGGCTGCAGCCCCCTAGGCACATCCAGGAAGGCTCAGGGGTTGGGGTGTCACACTGCTGCAGGTAGGAGCCCACTGAGGTTGAAGAGTGGGAGTGTGGGTGGAATGGAGTGAGGCTCTGGGGTGGCCCAAACTCCCTGCTGTGAGGTAGCAAGAAATGCCATGGACTTTCCAAGGAGCAGCTGAACCAGGAAGTCCCTGGACTTGGGAATGCCGAGAAGAGCCAGAGGCAAGGTCAAGGCTGTCAGGTCACAGGGAGACCAGGAGAAGTCTGTGCTGCCGCTCCTCACGGGGACTTCTCTCTCAGAACGCCGGAGCCAGCTTCTGTGGTTTTATGCCATGAGGTGGCCCCCAAACCCATGTGTGAGACAACCAAGAAACTTCAGAGGTGACGACGTGGTCGGGTTACGAGAGCCTTAACCGGATCGGTGCCTTACTCCCCTGATGGGGGGTAACCGTGGGCAGGCAGGCTGCGACCAGAGGAGGTAGGTCACTGGGGGCCTGCCTTTGAGGTTTATATTCTGTCCTTGTCCAGCAGAGCCCTCTCTGCTTCTTGGTGGCCACATTCTGACCTGCTTCCCTCCCCCACACTCTTCCTCCATGATGTCCTGCCTCACCTTGGGCCCAGAGCACTGGACCTGGCCATGAGCCCCAGAATAAACTTTTCCTCCTCTCTGTTGTCAGTCTTTTGGTCATGGTACCGGAGAAGCTGCCTAAAACAATCACTCTGATTCTTCCCTTCCCAGGGTTCTTCTGAAATATTAATCAGCCCAAGGAAAAACTCAGACGGTAAGAGCCCCTGCTGAATGCCTAAGCCCTACCCTGTGCACCACAGAGAAGTGTCTCCCAGGGACAGAGAACTTCTGGTCTGCCCTGGCGCCTCCCCAAGTATGAACAGACAGCCTGGGATGAGCTGCCCCTGGAGGAAATGTGTTGCCCCAGACCACGGTGTCTACATACCAGAGGCCCAGGCTGAAACCCTAGGTCCACCTCTTACCAGCAGTGGCACTCAAACAAATGACTTCAGGTCCCTTCAAAATACCCATGTCATAAATAGTAGAGAATATAATTAGCAAATATCCAAAAACCACCTAGTACAGAAATACAAAAGAACTATACAATATTTAAGGAAAAGCTCAAAAAGAAGCTATAGAAGCAGTTTCTTATGGATAAGAGGACTACGAGAAACACACACACACAAGAATTAGTGATGAGTTAGCACCCATTCAACTGAGATGCTGATTCAAAAGAATGACAAAATTGAGCTCTTTAAAAATAAAAGTGAGCTCGGCACAGTGGTGCACACATCTCTAACCCCAGTTGCTCCGGAGGCCAACGCAGAAGGATCACAAGTTCAAGGCCAGCCTCAGCAATTTAGCAAGGCCCTAAGCAATTCAGGGAGACTCTGTCTCAAAATAAAAAATAAAAAGGGCTGGGGATGTGGCTCAGTGGCTAAGCACCTGTCTTAGTCAGCTTTTTACTGCTGTGACTAAAAGACCCAACCAGCACAATTGTACGAGAGGAAAAGTTTATTTGGGGGCTCACGGTTTCAGAGTTCTCAGTCCATGGACATTACTTGGGGCTCGAGGTGAGGCAGAACAACATGGCAGAAGAGTATGGAGGAGGGAAGCTGCTCACATGATGATCAGGAAGCAGAGCCACAGAGACTCCACTGGCCAGATACAAAACACATACCCCATAGCCACGCCCCCAGGGAATCAGCTCCTTGAGACACACCCCACCTGCCTCCAGCCACCACTCAGTTAATCCCACCAGGGACTGATTTACTGATTAGGTAAAGGCTACAATCATTTCTCCTGCAAACCTTCCTGCATCGTCTCACACGTGAGCTTTTTGGGGGATACCTCACCTCCAAACCATAACAGCCCCCCCAATCCCACAATCAATCAATCAATCATTCAATCATACAAATTTAAAAGATAGATGAGTGGGAGTCTAACATTGAAAATTTCCCACAAAAATAAATAACAAAAGGATCAAGAACAAGAAAAATAATAATAATAAAAAAATCAAATCAACCCAGGAGCTAAATATATAAATAACAGAAAGAGAAAAGAATCACTTCACTCAAACAAATATCTTCAAGTGAAATATTTATTACAGTCAAAGAAATATAAGAAAATTTCAAGATTCCAACAGAGAGCCACTGAGTACATAGGAAGGGACCCATGCCCCCCACACTGTCATGTTCTGGAGGCCAGGGATGAGGATCCTCAGAGCTCTGCAAAAACAGGGTGAACATGAGACTGGCACCAGCAGCCTGGGCTCTGGACAGCAGTAGTTCTGGGAGCCAGAAGCCAATGGAACAAAACCCTCTGAGCAGTAACTGCCAACCCAGAATTCTAGGCCCAGCCCAATGATAAAGCAAGCATGAAGGTAGAAGAAACCCTGTTCATGCTAGTAGGGCCCTAAGCCTGATTTCCCAGGCACCCTCTGCAGGAAGCTTCTAGAAGAAGGAAAGGGCGTAAACCAGGGTGATCCCAGGGAGGCCTGCCTGCCAGATCCTGACCCGGGTCCTCCAGAGCGTGGGAGGACAGACGAGAGGAGGCCCTGGGCTGACAGCTGCCGAGTCGCCCAGGGAGCACAGGTCTGGCTGGGCACAGGAGGACGAGGACTCCAGGGGAATTGACTCAAAGTGAGACAGAGAGCCACGAGAAGCGGACAGAAGAATCAGTTCCACCATATTGAGGTGTTCGGGGGTTTCAGCTAAGACTTCAGGAATGAGCACAGAAAATCAGTCAAATGAAAAGCTGAGTAAATAAAGTGGGAAAGAATAAAAAAAAAATGATGAGCGCTGAGAACATATTCCCTGGCTCGGCACGGAGCATGTTTGCATCTTCACGGCCAGTACCCACCACGGGCTCCGTGCAGACTGTCATTGTGGGAATTATGACAGGGAGGAGGAATAGAGAGGAGCTTAATCCTTGGTCTCCCCAGTAGATTTGCAGTAGATAATGTTTTTTGATTTTTTTTTTTCAATTTTAGGTGATATTAGCATATCACTTAGAAAATAGGTGATCACACACTCAAAGCTGCTAGAAATATTGAGAGTGGTCCTTCCCAGGAGTGAAATTCTGGGGTAAAAAGAATTGATGAGAGATGTGCTATTTTATTAGAAGATAAGTGATTTGGCTTTTAAACTATGGATATTACTTTGTTGAAAAAGTCTTTTTAAGTTTCAAAAATACAGTAGAAATAGGCCAAGAGGAAGTAGTCGGGTCACGAAGCACTGAGCTCTCGCTGTGTTCCAGGTCACACGACGGAGCTTCACACTCACTCTCCAACCAGCCTTAAAAGACAGCACACGGCTTCCCCCAAACAACAGAGCGAGTGGCAGAGGAATCGGGGCTGACTCAAGAAGCTCTGTCTGTCCCCTCCACTTCCAATTCTGATTCAACAGATTTTTTAAACATGAGTTTGATGTCCAGTTGACTAGGGTAGCCTGCGGAGGGGGCACCACACTGCAGCAGACGTTAATACCTTTCAAATACTTTCCTCTTTGCTTCTCAGACCCATGATAGGAGGGCGCTTCTTGGGTTCTTTATGATTAGATAGGGCCATATGACTACTCCCCAAATAACCACTTGTAGAGATGACAGGTGTCACTCTGTGACATGAGCTCTCACTGCAAACATACGGTAGCAAGGGTCCACTGAAACCTTGGCCACTTCTAATCCCAGTAGCAACGAGCTTCCCCCAACGTCCAGATTATGGCTTGGCAACAGCAATTCTCACTAAAAGAAATCCCCAAGACTTCTGGGGAAAATGTCAGGAAAGGCACGAAATGTGCCTCTAACACCTTGAAAGACTGGAGAGTAGACTCCACATCCCTCTAGGGGAAAAAACAACTTCAAAGACAGATTTTTTTTTTTTTAAATCAGAAACCATAGAATCTAGAAAGGAATGCACAATAATTTGCAAATGTCAAAGCAAAAACCTGTCAACTCAAAAAGCCTAAAGCCAAGAAGACATCCTCAAGGATTAAAGAACAAACCAAGGCATCCTCAGTTGAAGGAAAACGAAGAGAATTTGTCACCTGCACCAGAATGTGTCATCCTTCCCTGGCTAAAGGAAGTTCTCTAGGCAGAAAGGAAATGACGAAAGAAGGACACTTGGAATATCAGTGAAGTAAAAACATAATGACCTCCTAAAGATGTCCCCATCCTAAGCCCAGCCCCCGTGAGTGTTAGCTTTCCCTCTACCACGATGGTCAGCAAGGCTCAGCGTGGTAGCAGGTGACCACTGAAAACCTTGGCCACTTCTAATCCCAGTAGCAAAGGGACTTTGTCGAGGTAATTAAGGAATTTGAGACAGGAAGATGATCTGAACAGGGCAGGATCGTGCAGACATGCCTACTGCAACCCAGTGGGTCCGTTCTTACAGGAGGGAGACAGGAAAGAGAAAGTTGCAGAAGGAAATGAGAGAGAGAGAGAGAGAGAGAGAGAGAGAGAGAGAGAGAGAGAGAGAGAGAGGATGCTAGACTTGTGGCTTTGAAGATGGAGGGAGCATGATAAACCCAGAAAACATTCTACCCATCAGGGCCACGAGCAAAGGGACAATCTTGCTCCTAGAGCCTTTGGAGAATGCAGTTCTGCCGGCCCATTTTAGAGTTCTGACTTCCGGAAGAGTAATAGAATAAAAACTGGTGTTGCAGTAGCCACCAAGTTTGGCGTGTTCTGTTATAGCAACAACAAGAAACTAATACAATTGCAAGCGAAGAAAGAAGATGGCAAGAAAACTGATGGATGAGGGTAATAATAGACTTTCTTCCTCCTCATGGATTTTCTAACAATGTTTCATGATGGAAGCAAATTTGTAACACTGTCCAATTTGGTTCTAATGTAATAGGGGAGATATTTGATGCAATTAAGTTGCAAATAGGGGAAGGTAAAAGGGCATGACAGAGGTAAGATTTCTGTGCTTCACCTGAACTGGTAAAATGATGACCCTACAGATGACTGGTAATTACTAGGCTGTTTCTACATGGGTTGGCACCATTCCTGGGGACCTATGGAGGGACCGTGTTCAGAACAGCATAAAGAGCACAAGAAGAGGGTCTGGAGCCCTGAGAAACTGGCACTGTCCAGGGTCCCATTTTGTTGGAAGAAGATATCAAACTAGAGTCCTCTCACAACACTGGCCCAGCAGGGGCAGCCAGGCTGTGGCCGGCAGGTGATTGGGAGAGGCTCCACTGGGCAGTGTAGGGTGGGGGCTGAGAAGGGCAGAGCGGGGGAAGCTGGAGTAAGGAGCTGTGGTCACCTGAGATACAGCTGCTGATGCTCCGTCTGCTCTCCCTTGCTTTCTGCACCCAGCCTGCCAGGGACGCTGCTCCCGGGGAGGCACTTCACAGGGACACTCTGCCAGGGTGATTATAGGACCTTCAGAAGAAGCAAGGGTCGAAGGAGCAGATGTGCACAGCTGGCGCCAGATAAGCCTGGGACTTCTGCCTTCTATGGACTAAGGCCCCCACTTAGCCCCCAGCATGAGCTCCACATCTCTCCTCTTTGGAGAACAGCTTTCCCTCCAGCCAGCTGCTGGAGGTGGACACAGAGGACAAGACCCTCTTATGGTTTAGAAGTGGTGTCCCCAAAAGCTCACGTGTGAGACAATGCAAGAAGGTTTGGAGGAGAAATGATGGGCTCACAGGCTTCCTAACCTAATCCCTGATGGGATTCAGTGAGCGGGAGCCAGAGGTGGGTGGGGTGGGGCTGGAGGAGGTGGCTCACTGGGGGCCTGGCTCTGGGGGACATTTTGTATCCAGCAAGTGGAGTCTTTCTCTGCTTCCTGGTCACCATGTGAGCTGTGGCCCTCACTCTCCCACCATGAGGTTCAGCCTCCCCTCGAGCCCTGAGGAATGGAGCCGGCCTTCTGTGGACTAAGACCTCTGAAACTGTGAGCCCTCGATAAACTTTTCATCCCCTAAAATTGTTCTGGTCAGATCCTTTCGTCACAGCGAGAAAAAGCTGAGTAAAACACACCTAGTCATAGAAATCAGGCTGGGGTTTGGTTTGTACTTCACTGTCCACCATGAAGATCCAGATGCCAAGGGGAAAACACACGGGAGAAGATGGCGCCCACCAGGGCTCTGCACACGCCCCTCTCCAGGTGGCTGTGCCAGGGAGACTGAGGACACGTCTGTGAAGATGTAATCCCCACAGGATCGCAGAACCAGCCGGCACTGACCTCAGGACCCCTGGTTTCACCTGGATCCCGCCTGGGCCGGGAGAGCTCTGCTCGCAGAGGCTCTGGATGTCCCTCCCCGTCTCCCAGCAGGAGTCCTGCAGGTTCAACATGGGGACCTTGGATGGCACCAGGCATTTGCAGCAATTGGAGGATGCCCCAGGGAGATGTGGGCACAGACCATCTTCCACCTTGACCTCCAAGAAGAGACCCAGTGGCCTGTTGGCCAAAGGGGATTCTGCCTCCTTGAAGCCGCTCCTCCTCCATCATGTGGGAGCCCAGATGGGGTCCTCCGTGGGGTTCCCACAGGCAAGCCGCAACCCCCTGCTTGGTCCCTGTGCAGGTTCAGTAAGGATTGACCGTCACTGCCCAGAGCACGGCCATCCCACTCCCGTGGGAAGAGCCAGTCTGCGAGCGAATCAGCACCAGGACGTCCTGTGCCTGGCAAGACTCAGAAGTCACCCAAATGCTGCCTGCGACCTGCGCCTCACCACCGCCATCCTTAAAGGGACAGTAGAAGTGAAGTCATCTTGAAGTCCACTCTGAAGGTAATGCAACCAACAGTCTGTACTCAACGCTTTTGATTAACCACCAACTTCACTTCCCCAACAACCTACCGGGAAGGGGCTGCAGTGAAGACTGCTGCACAGTGAGATGCTCAGCAGCATCCCAAGGCCTCGCACAGCCAGGGGCTAGTGTTTGTTTGCATGAAAACCTAAAGGATTATGCATAAAGAGTCCGCTGGTGTTCAGGGATTTCTTTGGATTTTCTCTATTTTTTTTTCAGTTACTTATTATGTATATTTTCTTATTAAAAAAAAAAATTAAAACTTGGGTGTGGAAGCAATCATACAAGAATTGGCCCTGAGCTCCGGGGCTGGGGCAGCGCATACAGGTTATGGGCTCGTCAGGAAGGGGCACCCCCAGGCCCATGAAGTCACGGAGGGGTAGACACGATGCACCCTTACCTGAGCCCCAAACTGGATGTGCGAACGCGCCTCGTCCCTCCCTCCTCTGCTCCGTGCCTTTAACCCTCACAGGGCTTGGGTGAGATGCCAGACGTGTGCCAGGCCAGTTTCCAAACACCCCCAGCAGGTTCCAAGTGCACCCTCAGTGCAGCCCTGGGAAGGGGCAGAATGGCCTCAGCTGAGGAGCCCTTTCTTGCCCAAGAATGTCATTTTGCCCCATTCTGCCAGCCAATGCCCAAGCTGGTCCTCTTGTCCCTCTGTTCAATCTACTGCATCGATGGCAAGAAAGGGAAGCTGCTTAGTAAAAATAAATGAATGAATCTCAGATACTAAGCCGAGGTCAGCACCACAATCCCACGAGGTAGGCAGGCATCAAGAGCCACTTGAATGCTCTGCAGTGTCCTCAGGGGCCCCACTTGACATTTGGTGACCTTCACATCCAAGGCACAGACTGCTGTGAAGAGCAGAGAAGCCGCCCCCCCCCCCTGGCTGCTGGGCTGAAGGCCAGAACTGGTGGAAGAATGCTCCCAGTGGCCAGCTGGGGCCTTGAGATGACCCCGGAGAGAGGAGCATCGAGGAGGGGCTTAGCCCCCAAACAGGGTGTCAAATGTAGCCAATGACATCCGGAAAGCCAGCTCCCTGTGAATCTCAGGGAAACGTTGTCAGTGTAAGTGCACTCCACGCAGTGATTGGGACATACTTACATTAAAACGTTACCCCGGGTTATCTGGGGTTCAGACGTAACCGGGTCTCCTGTATCTTACCTGGCACCCTCCTCAGAAGCAGTGACATTGGAAATAAAGTCCTCCTCCTCTCCTGACCCCAGTCCCAAAGGTGGTCACAGGAGACCCCTGGGCAGGAGCAGGCTGCTGTGGAAAACTGGGCAGGATGGTCTGCCCCACGTGGAAGTGGCAACCCAGCCACGTGACGGGATGCAGTGCGTCCCCAGGGAAGCCAGTGCTCCTCCGAGGTCACTTTCCCCAGGGAGGCCTCTCAGTGCATCCTCCACGAACTGCTAGGGCTGGGAGCTATCTCTGGCCCCAGGACACAGCATTGAACCAACCCCTATGGTCCGTCTCCTGTCCTAGAGAAGCCAAGAGACTAGGATCCTGGCTAGAGAGGAGTGCAAAGAATAGGCCCAATGGCAGAGGCGACTGGAAGCTGCTACCTTCAACGGAGTGGTCAGGGAAGGATGCCCAAGAGATGACATTTAGCTGAGAGTCATGTGACTATTGGAAGGAAAGTTGCTATATGCAGAGAAATCAGTTAGTGCAAAGGCCCTGTGGCAGAAGACAGCTTATGTAGCACAGAGGCAGAAAGGCAGGAGCTATGGGTGGGACAGAGAGGACAAGGTGAGGCAAGGGTCTGAGGAGCCTCTAGATCAGAAAGGGAAGTTGGATTTCATTCTTCTAAGTACGTGAGAAGATTTGGGGGGTTTTGCAAATGACATGATTGGATTCAGAAATGCACACACAGATCAGAAAAATACACAAGCCCCCTACGAGGTCAGGACCAGGACTAGGGGCAGATAAGTGAGGTGTTCAGTGTGAGATCTGAGGAGTCCCTCAGCCTCAGATTCCTGCAGGTACTGACTGTTACTGGCTCCACTCCCCACACCCGCCCTCCAGCCCCAGGGTGTGAGTCACAGGACTGCTGTCCCTGGTCAGGTGTGGCCTTCCACCGACCTCACCCATCCAGGAGCCTGTCTTCACTCTCTGGCTTGCTGCTGGAGTAGGAAGGCGGATAAGGAAGGCTGAGAGGTTGGACCTGTGCCCCATTCCTTGGGGACAGGGGGCGGGATCCATTTTCCCCTGGGCTGGATGCCCACACCCCCTGGCCCGTCCCTCCCCAGCAACCTGTTGTGACAAAGGGGCAGGGTCTGGGCAGCCCCCCTTGGAGTGCAGGTTCCCCACCACGGTCTGGGGGCGGCTGTTCAGTCTTCTCAGCTGGGTGTGCTCAGCCGAGCCGCGGGGGCATTTGGAGCGTCTGGTCGGGTGGGGTTGGGGGTGCCTGCCTTCCCACCTACCTGAGGGTGATCCCAGGCCTCCTCTGGAGCAGGGACCCCATGGCAGGCCCCTGAGTGGAACTCACGGACACCTATTGCCACTTTGCTGAGTGGCTCTGGGCCCCAAAGCTCCTTGGACTCCAGCCTTAACCAGGACGCTGGACTCTGTCCTGGAGCCTCACATGAGGGAGGACCCCCATCTGCTGGCCAGCGGCAGCATCACAGCCCCAGGTGCCCAGGAAGACGCGCCCCTGACAGGGCACGGAGGGCCACTGTGGGCCTGCTAAGCAGTGCCCATCAGCTGCTCTGGCCCCCCGTGTACACAGCGTAGTCTCAGTCACTCTGCAGTTTGTTAACCTCTGATCTCACCGACGTCCTGGACGCTCCACGGCCATCCCTGCCACGTTCTGACACTTCCCAGGGACAAGGCCACCTCATTCTCTCAGCTGCTGCCCCAGAGGTCCACAGGAGCAGTTGCCCTCCTTTGTCACAGATGGCCAGGTTCAGCAGGCTCTGGAACCACCCAGAGGGTGCATTTGAGAACCAGTGACCTCCTCCCAGAGACTCAGCGCTGGGCACAGCCTGACCCTCAAGGGTGATGGAGACACTGTCAGTGCTGGACCCAGAGCTCTGCCCAGGGCCTGGGACGCTTATTTTAATCCCTGCTGTGGCCATAATTCCCAAACTTAGTGGGCCTTAAACTTGGTGGACACACAGAGCGGGCTGTCAATACAGGGGGCCCAGATGCCCACCTTCCAATTCAACAGGTGCATGGACGGAGGCCAAGAATCTCTCTCTAAATCATACGACCGGGTGACCCCAGGAACAGCTGACTTACCCTAAGACCAGGGACCACTTACCTCTGTCCTCTCTAGGATGGAGAAAAGTGAGATTATCACCTCGTAACAACCAAGAACCTCGCTGAGGTCACCGGCCAGGCCAAGGTCACCCAGCCAGTAAGGAGCAGAGCAGGGCTTTGACCTGGGCTGGTGCTCTGGAGCCTGGGCTTGGAACCCTGCACCTCATACATGGCTGCGGATCTAGGTCGGGGCAAAAGTTCACACAGCTGATTGTCATGGTGGGGGACTGACCTCTGTGGCAATATTCTAAGTGTCCTGAGATCAGGAGAGATCAGCAGGGCAGAGGTAGAAGGAGCATTGAGGGGCAGGGAGGGGTGAGTACGAAATGTTGGCCCTTGGGCACAGAGAGGCCTGTGTCCGCTTCCTGGCCCACATCTACCAGCTGTGTGACCCTGGACAAGTTGCTCAACATCTCTGAGCCTCAGACTCTTCATCTGTGAAGTGGCTAAGGAGAGACCCACACTGATAGGCTGCTGGAGGAGAGGGATTGCCTGGCCCTTGGCAGAGCCCAGCAAGGGGGCCTCTAAATAGCAGCCCACCCTGCAGGCTGAGGCTGAGTGGGTGTGGCCCAGTGAGTCACCCCCCTGTGCACAAGGGAGGTTGGATCTGCTCTGCCACCTCGAAGCTCGTGAGGACAAGATGGGGCTGTGAGTGACAGGGTCTGGCCGAGCCAAAAGGTCTTCTGTAAGAGGACACTGTCTTTATTTGAGTTCCAGATCACCAGTTAGACTAGGGAAGTTTCTCCTCCCTCTATGAATCTTCCTAGGGCTCAATGTGGAGGTTAGATTCAGGAGACCTGATCAGGGTCAGCCAAGCATCCCCTGTCCTGTCCCCTCCTGCTCCAGGAAGCCTCTGACGTCCCACCTCTATGTCTCAAAGTCCTCGGGACTGGCCTGAGCACCCGTCCTCCCCTACTCTGACCTTCTCCCTGCAGTCACCGCCCCGTGAGTCCCTGCAACAAATTCATCTTTGTTGCTCAGACTCAAAGGGCCAGCCGGTGTCAGACCTGAGCCTAGCAGGACCTTATTCTTAACTCTCTAGATAAGTTTTGCCCGCAGTAGGCAGTCCTAGTAGGGTGAGGACCCATCTCTGGTGTTGACCTGAGGAGGTGACGGGCTCTCACGTTAGACGTTATTTCTGGGTGGTCTGTAGGTTGTTTCCAGATGACTGGCACTTGAATCCCTGTGGACGGCCCTCCTCAAGGTGAGGGGCACCATCCAGTCCACTGGAGAGAACAGAAGGTGAAGGAAGGTGGAGCGCCCCCCACATGTCCCCCACCTGCAGGACAGCCCGTCTCCTCTTCTGATCTCAGCCTGGGCTCCCACATCAGCTCATCCCACAGCACCTTCAGGACGCTGTCCCAGGCCTCCCACTCACAGATGGCTGGTGGCAGAACTTCTCTCGGCTCTTGTACTTGGGACAGCCAACTCCTCCTAATACGTCCCTTGTAGACGCAGACGCTAATCCCCCTCCTGGTTCTGTTTCTCACTTCTCTTTTTTAGAAGTGTTTAGGTGAAGACAGAACCCTGGGCCCTTCTTCCTACCTTCGGGCAATACTTGGACGTAAGTTAAGTCCATCTGGGGGCGTCCTGTCACCACCCTGTCATTGTCCTTCCCTCTAAACCCAAGAAGACGCTCACGTCTCATGTCCCAGGAAGCCTCAATTCCCTGTCTGATTCCCCATCTTCTCCAGGCCCTGGTCCCTAACTCTGCTGAGATGTGTGATCAGATGGACCACTAAGCCCTTCTAAAATACTTGAATTGCATTCACACCCACCAGGATGGCTCAAATGAAGGGGAAAATGACGAGTGCTAGTGAAGCAATGTGGCCACTCTGGATAACAGTCTAGCACGTCCTCAGAATGTTAAAGAGAGTGGACACAATGTGCCCTGCATGTCCCCCCTTGCTGCATGCCCAAGGAAATCACGTGGGCACAGACTCTCCCCAGACACAGCATCAACCTTAACAATGGCAACGGCCCGAATGCCCAGCGCTGCAGACTGGCTGGATGAGAGCTTGGACCTCCCCTCAGGGGAATCTGGGCCACCAAAAGGAATACACACCAACAGCTGCTCCACCTGGGAACGCCACGCCAGGCCAAGGAAGCCATCGCAGAAGACCCCAGACTGGACGGTTCTGCTCACATGAGCAGACCAAGCCCCGGGGACAGGAAGCAGATTTGTAGTCAGGTATCTGGGGAGGAAGGGAGTGACTGCTGGTGGGTACGGCGTTTCCTTGGGGTGATGACCATCTTCTAAAATGACACATGGCGGTGGCCAAACACGCTGCTTTGTGCACACGAGGGAAATGGGACAGACGTGAGCTGGACCTCAGGGAGGCTGAGGGAGGACAGGCGAGGGCTGGCCACACAAGAGTGTCACAAGACTCTGCCCACTCGGGCCCCTCGGCCCAGGACTCTCAGCCCAGACGTTGAAGCACAGAGACCCGCGGCGCCCGCGGCGCCCACTCCTCACCATGGCTCTTCACGTTTTATTGTTGGTCTTCGCCACCTGGCGGACACAGAACCACCTTCCACCATCCACCCCCGACTCCACCCACCAGGGACCCCTCTCTTCACAAGCCCCTCACTGTGGCCACACTTCTCCCGACAGTCCCAGTGCTGAGGGTGAGCAGCCCCTGTGCCCATGTGACACATGGGTTCACCACGGGCCGAAGGTGACTGGAGTCTGGGCTCAGGAGCTGCCCTGAAGCTGGGAGGGGGAGCCTTCAGGAGCCGAGAGCTGGGGTGCAGTTCGCGGTGTGAGCAGTTACGGGATGAAACTGTCGTCAGGACCAGGGACAGCCACGGTTTTCCAGGCCTGTGAGAGTCCACTGTAGGAGCGCAGAGGATTCCAGTTTATGGAAATCAAAAACAAAAGACGCACTTCAGCGGGCGGGAAACGGGAGCGTACATCGGCCACCGGTCAGCACTTCTCTGCTCTCCTAAGACTCTTCTCCTGACCGTGACCTGACCCCACGCTGCAGCCCGTCGACTGCTTGATTAAATAACACACGTTATAAAACCTTAAAAACGGAGCATTTACAGTCAGGGACATAAATACGTGCTTTTAAAAGTGTCTACATACATATTTACAGAGTTGCAAGATCAACCCTAGTAGCCCTGAAAAAAAAAATCCCTTTATTGTGTGACGACGTGCCCGAGTCGCCTCCCCCACTTTGGGTTGGACCCATCACTACTGGAACCAAGTTGAGAAAACGACACCAAAGCGGTCTCAGGCCTCTTCACCTGGGGTCTGTCCCAAAGGCACAAAACCCAAGAACCCCACTGAACCGGGTCCAAACTCCGAGCTCAGTCACCCGTTTCCCCGAGACATGGACTGTCCACCAGAGAGCAGGGGTCAGCCCCCCCCATTCCCTGGCAGGCATTTATGGCCTCCGGAAACCTCTTTGTCTCTCCCCTGTGCTTTTTAGTCCTTCCATTTTTGCCCCGTGTCCAACTTTGTTTGCTTTCCTTTGCGGCTTATTTGAGAAGCTCAGACACTGAAGGTGTAGATGGTCCCCAACAAGCCAGGCCATGAAGGGCACAGAGACCCCGTGCTCCATGCACCCCCCACTGTGCCATGGCATCTATGAATGGGGACAGTCTTTCTCCTGGATGCACTGCTGTAGGGCTTCCCTGCAAAGACTCAAGAGCCAGGGACCAACTGGAATCTCAACCTGGAAATGATTTGAGAGCCACAGTTTGGCAGGAAATGGGGCTCCCCGAGTGCTGGGGCCCAGCCTCCAGGTTTGGCCCCAAGGGGTCTGTATGCTATGGATTCCCAGAGATGTTGTGGGGAGAGGGTCCGTGGGGAAGGGGGTGGTCCTGAAGGGGAGCTAGGCCTCCTCCTGAAGGCCTTCCTCAGACAGGCCTGAAGCTGACCCCCAGGGCCAGAACCAAGTCCCCACAATGGCAAAGGATACTGGAGAAGCAAGAGGAGGGTCAAGGGGCTCTTGAAAAATTGCATAGTAGGAGAGGCGCCCCCACCCGCCAGGAAGGCTGAGCTGCCAAGCAAGGTCCAGGCTGCGTCCAGGATCGTCGGGAGGCCCAAGTGGTCAGCCACCTTCCTGCTCCCTGGGTTCGGGACCTTTGGAGACCACGTGCATCACCTGCACACACAGCCTTGAACGCACGCTCTTCCCCGCCTCTCACAGTCTGGCATGGCCGTGGGTCGGTGCTCCCTGCAGGCAGACTGCCGGGCCCTTTGGCTTCGCGAAACCAGGTCACTTCAGGTGCTGGGGAGAGAGGAAGAGAGCACAGTGGCCACGGGTCAGCGCCTGCCTCAGCCTCTTCATGCATGGTCCTGCACAGGTTTAAAGTGACACTCTACTGCAGCAGCCACCCAGGAGAGCAGCAGTGTGAGGACATCCGGGGAACACAGCAGTGCACCTATCCGCTGGCCCCCAGCCCAGGCTGCCTTTCAGGGTAACCTCGATGCCTCCCTGTCCCCTAGAACAGCCGCTGTCATGAACTCTGCCCCCTCTGATTGGTTTTGCTCATTTTTAAACCAATGCTCAGAATCCTGGGTGGGTGATGTCCTTTGCACCTCTGCCTCGCGTGCCTGCGAAGGCTCCCCGCTGCCGGCCCAGCTGCTGCTCAGCGTTCCCCTGAGGGGACACGCCCGGCAATCCCCTCGATTACCGCGATGTGAAACCTGGCGGTTTCCAGTTGAGGCCATTGTGACTCATGCTGCACCAACATTCTTGTGTGTGTCGAGAAGACTCGTGGGTGTGGGCACGCGCTCTGGTGAGAAGGGACGCTGGGCGGAGGGTGTGCACAACTACCATAGAAACACTCCTGGTGTTCACGTGTGCACGGCTCTGCCAGGCCAGGCCCTGGACGCGGCACTCCTGGGCTCAGGTAGCCCTCTGCCCAGCCTCGTGGACCCCCAGAGGTGTCCCAGGCAGTCGCTCTCCTCCTTAAGCTCATTCGAACACTCATGACAGCCTCCTGCCAGGGGCATACCCCCATTTTACATGAAAGAAACTGAGGCTCAGAGGGAAGAAAACATTTTACAAGGTCAGACTGATGAGGAGCAGCAGGGACAGCTCCTGACCCCCGTCAAGCTCGCTCCAGATCCTGCGTGTCCTGGTGACCAAGGGACAGCTCTGCCTGTGGGCTTCCTCTGCAGAAAGCCCGCCCACAGCGCCCACTGAGCTCACAGCGCCCGGGTGAGCACGTGACATGCGCCGCCCTGGGTGGGAGCCGGGAACTGGGCTGGGCCAGGTTTGGGAGCCAAGTCTCTCAGTCAGTGGACCTAGTTGCCATTACTACTAACTAGTACTATGACTAGCATGACTAGTACTGATAATAATGTAATAATAGCAGCAGTGCTGGTTTTCCTCAGCCACTGCTGCAGTGCAATCCTCCATTCACAGAAGGAGGATGGAAAGAGAGACGCAGGTCCCCCCGGGAGTGCAGTTGACAGGCCAGGACTGGGCTCCACAAGCTGCACCCTTAACCCATGTCAACTCTGGCTCCCAAAACCTATCGGTGGGACTGGGAGGAGCTGCCCGTGGTAGAGTGGGGGGCCTTCCAAAGGGGGAGCTTCCCTGCCCCAGGTCACTGCTGATGCAGACTGGCCCCGCCCTGCCCTGCCTGGAGCAGCGGGGAGGAAGGAAAACAGGGGCCAGCCACGGGGCAGTCCGCGTTCCCCTGGCCTCATGCAGTCAGGGAACGTGGGGTTCCCATGGTCAGCAGGGATCCTCAGAAGAAGCCATAGTGCCTCGTCCCCTACCCAAGAGAGCCACCTTCCGGCTGTCCCGCCCTCTAGCCATCCACCTGCTGTGTGGTGGACACGGACGGATGGCCAGGAGGAGGCAGAGGAAGCTCTCCTACCAGGCGAACAGGCCAGGGAGGCCACCTCTCACCGCACGCCCGGCAAGAGGGTCAGCATCAGGATCCTGCACCACCGAGGGCCCCAGGGTCACCAGTTTTACCAAGGAGCAGCAGCAGTGAGAGGAAGCTTGTGTGAGCAGCCAAGGGACAGGCGCTGGCCCTTCCCTCAGCCGAGGGCAGGAAAGACTCAGAGGGAGAGACAGGGAGGGCCACAGCCGGAGCCTGCGTGCACCCTGACCTCAGGCTTCCAGCGAGAACCACGAGGAAAGGAGGACAGTGGTGTCCTGCTAAAGTAGCCCAGGCGGACAGGCAAACAGTGTGAGATATTTTTTAAAAATCATTAAAAAAGTGTGTAAGTAAAAGATTCTTGGTGTAAGATTCTTGGTGTACACATTTTAAAAATAGAAAAGAAAAAAAAGCTAAGTAAGATTTCAAGGCACAAGTTTCAGGCACAGATTAAACAGCGATGTTTAGAACATGGATCGCAAGGGCAGACACACATTACCCGGGACTCGTCCTTTCCAACCCCAGCCAGGGACTCTGGGCTGAAAACATGGGAAAGAATGAACCCACTCAGGATGGTGCCGTCCCTGTCCCTGCCTTGGCCCGGGGACAGCCTAACTGATAAGCCTGGGCAAATGTGGCCCCTGGCCATGGTCACCATCCCCAGACTGCAGCGGCCTGCTCTGTTTAGGAAGCCAGGTCAGCTGCACCTGATCTCTTGGGCTGCCGAGAACACCCCTTCCTCTGCGTCAGCGCCACGGAGGCCCAGGCGGTGGCCACCACAGGGAGTGGGGCTCAGCCTGACCCGGCCTCTTGTCTTCCAAAGACTCTGAACAAACCTCAGCCTCCCCTCTCGGGGCTTCAGCTTTTCCATCTGTGAAATGGGAGGAGGACTTTACCTCTGGGGCCTCCCAGACCTGTGCTGCTTAGGGTCCATTTCAACTCTGCCCCACTGGACTGCAGTGTAGGGTCACATCCCCTTCCAGGGGGCAGCAGGTGGCAGAGAGAGGGGCTCGGTTCTGGGGAAGGTGGATGGTATTTTCCATCTCTCCCCAGCCTCCAGAGGAGTAAGGCCAAGCCCAGACATTCCACCTGCTGCAGAGAGGAGAAGGGAGGCTGGGAGGACAGGCAGAAGGACAGGCTGGCTCCCCGGCCCAACACCAAAGGCCCCAGGGGCACAATGAGCAATCTTTGCCTTGAACCACTAAATCCTCATCAAAACGCCCCTGGCTCGTGGTCCAGTCCTGCCCGCATTGAGCAGGAGCCTCTGAGCGCCACTGGGTCCCAGGACCAGGCTCACCTCTGACTCAGAGCGGGACCCTGTGTCTGTATTTGTAACTGTGCCAGCTCTTACGATTGGGTCCCCAGGTCCTGCTTTGGGATACCGATCTCAGGGACACAATGGATGCAGTTGTGCTGTCACCAAGCCTGCTCGTGGGGCACTGGCAAAGCCCAGACACTCGGAAAAGAAAAGTCTAGCTGCCATGTTTTTATCATCAGAAACTTAGAACAACTCTAGGCTTTTACCTTTGGAAAACTTAGAAAAGAGACTACACACAAATCTTAATTTTGTATTTTAAGGATTTTTTAGTATTGTTTTGATTTTCAAATACATTGTGGGAATAAGGACTCCATACATAATCTTTTTTTTAAATAGTTTTTCAGTTGTAAATGGACACAGTATCTTTTTATGTATTTGTTTTTATGTGGGGCTGGGGATGGAACCCAGGGCCTCACACGTGAGGGGCAAGCGCTGTACCACTGAGCTGCAGCCCAGCCCTCACGGCCTCTGAAGGTACTGATTGAGTACTGAGTATGAACACTATGCTCAAAACATCTTATGACTATTGCCATTACGATAGCGCACACTTCCTAATGCTGGCTGTGCACCAGGCACTGGGCTAACGCTCTGCACACATTTAACACTTACAATTTCTGTGATCATCTGAAGAAGTAGGCTTTGATGTAGAGCCCACTTCACAGATGTGGGAACTGAGGCTCAGGGATTAAGTGACTTGAAGTCCTGCAGACAGCAAGGGACAGAGCTGGGGTCTGAACCATGGGGGTCCAGGATCTGTGCTCTTGGCCACTAAATGCCCTTCCTGCAGGAAGGACCTGTGTCTGGCTCCTAGGGGATTCGTAAGTCCTCCCATCCCCCCACCCAGGACCCACGCCAAGTCCCCGGGCCCGTGATCTCCTTGCATGTTGTCAGAGCTGCGCCTACCTGCTACCGCCGGTCTCCTACCTGTCAGGGAGCAGGCGAAGAGTCTACTCTTTGAAGAAGGGTCCCTGGAACTGGGCTGCGGCAGGGGCCTTGACCTTCCTACACTGCCTGGTGATGTACGGGGCCGTCGGTGGAGGGCATCGGGACGCCAGGCGGAGGCTGTAGCTGCATGAGAAGAGGAACAACACAGATGGTCACCAGGAGCCTGCTCGCACGCCTGACATCGCTAGAGGGTGGGGTGTCTTGCATGTTGGTCACTAGCTCCCCGGTCCAGCAGGATGGTCCTTCCTGGACACCTGGAGGCCAGGTACCCGGCTTCGGCCAAGGGGAGGTGGGCTTTCACGTTCAGTGTATGCCTCACCACACTGTTTTTGATCCACCACATTCTCTCCCTGTGGAGATCACAGAAGCCCAAGTGAGAGGAAGCATCCATCAGCCCCATTCCGAGAGGCCACAGAGGGAGGACAGGTCCCCCAGTGGACATGCAGCAAGCCTCAATGAGCTCTCGCTGTGTGGAGACGATGGCTGCGCCCCTCTCTGATTCAGATGCTGCGCCTGTCCTGCTGTTTGTCCCTCCTGCCAGGCTCAGCACACAGCCAGAAGGCATCCAGGGAGGTCACTATTGCCAAAGTAAGTACCTGCATGGACAGGAGGGGCAGGCCCCCTCCATGCCACAGGCCACCCACTCCCCACCTGATATCCACCCTGGGCCTCATGTGAGCCAAACATGTCCACTGGGTACGGGGGACTGAGGACATGACTTCCCAACAGAGGTGTAGACCCAGGGACCTTTGAGATGATTTGGCCCTTTTTTATATCACCTACTAAATGGGAACTGATTTTTTTTCAGAAAAGCTTTTAAAACTTTATTAAAAGTGAGCCCCGACGAATCCCTCCCCTTCCTGTGCCTGGCTAACTCCTGCTCATCTTCCGGGTCACAGCTGGGACGCCGCCTCCTCCAGGAAGCCTTCCTTCTTTAACTCCTGGGTGTGGAGTCCCCTGTGGGAATCCACTGCCCATGCCTCCCCGCCCAGCACCCAGGTGCCCCCTTCCTTATAAACTCCAGGGTCCCAGGGTCAGCTTAGCACAACAAATACTTGGGTAACAACGACCAACCCACCGCAGGCGCTCACTGCCGCCAGCTGTGCTTCACCTTTCACACCCCAGCTCTCTTCCCCCTCACCCACTCAGTGTGACTGGCATTGTCTCGGCAGGAAGTAGCAGGGACCCAGCCAAAGCAGCCAGGTCGGGAGGTGGGAGGCCAGGTGGGCAGCCAGGCAGGGCAAACACCTGAGGACCTCACCTGCGCCAGGTGTCAGCCCAGAGCCAGCTCTGCCTGAATACACAAGAGGTGGGAGTGGGGTCAGGCTCAAAACTGGCCAATAGCAGGGTCACTGAGCCAGTGTTTCTCCACCAGGGAGCACATCTGGAGGTGTCTGGAGACGTTCTGGGCTGTCATGACTGAGGGATGGAGTGTTGCTATTGGCCCACGGGAGGCCTCACAGTGCATGGGATCAGGCCCACAACAGAGACTCACGCAGCCCAGAGCCCTGACACAGTGGGCCTCCCTCAGCTGTGGGAAGATGTCACTGAACTTCATATGGATCACGGTTTTTCCCATACACATCTACCTAGGATAAAATTTGATTGCATGTATTAGATATAGCTTAACAACAGTAACGACTAATAAATACAATAATTATAATAATATACTATAATAAAATTTTGTGAATATGATCTTTCTCTTTCTGTCTCTCATCTTATGTACTTTCACCTTTTCATTAAATGGAAGCACTTACAGCTTCATTTTGGCATATCTGAATTGCCACCATTACTACTTTTTGTCCTTTGAAGCAGTTATTAAGTAAAATAAGGTTTTCTTGAACACAAGCACTGCTATACCATGACAACCGACCTGATAACCAAGATGGCTCCTGTGACTAACAGGCGGATAGCACATACAGCATGGATACACTGAAGAAAGGGATGATTCATGTCCTGGGCAGCGTGGAGCGGAGACAACATGAGATTCTCTCATACTACTCATACTTGTAGGTGATTTTAAAATTATGAATTATTTCTGGACTTTTCCACTTAGTATTTTTAGACCATGGTTAACAAGGATAATTGAAACCATAGAAAATGAAACTGATGACAAAGGGGGATTACTGCCAAAGTTGACAAGGCAGCACTCAAGAAATATCTGTTAAAATAACTGAGAAGCCTTAGACTAAGGCACAGAGACATTCCTCTCTTCACAGCCTGGGTTCCGTCCAGGTCAGGGGGGCCCGGGCCTGAATTCCACCCATACTTCGCATTCGAGGCCTATGGTCAGCTCACTCGACTCGCCTGAGCGAGAGTCTAGGGAAAAAGCTGAGGCCCAGTGCTCACCACAAGCTCCAGGGATCCTGATGACCACAAGGAGGCCTGAAGGAGGACTTCTGCAACTAGTGAGCACCTGCCAGGCCGACTGGTGCCCAGGTGGAATGTGGTCTCAGGAAACACCTGGAGGAGCCATCTGCTGGAATCTGCCTGCAGATGTGGTAGCTTAACAGACCTAGCAGGTCTCCCTCTGATGTCCTATTCTCTGGGGAAATACCTTCCGTGGTATGTAGCAGGACTAGCAGCAGCTAGTGAACAAAGATGGACAAGGCCTAAGTCACCAATTTCCAGCTTCTCACTGATACCACCCTTGTGTATCCATTAAACATTCCAATACTAGATCCACCTGCCAAAAGTAATGCCTGCCCACCTCCTCCTCCAGTGACACAGGCGCTCTGCTCCCTCAGCATCTCCTCCACCCTCCTGGCTCCTGTGGCCACCGCAACCCCAGCCGTCCCCACTAGGGAGCGTGCCTTCTCCCCAGCCCAGCTGTCCACCTGGGTGGAGGGCTGAGGGTCCCGGCAAGGCCCGCACAGGAAGGGCCTCTCTCCACTCCTGGGCATCCCACCTGGCCTCTTGGGGCACACCCCCAGCTGGCATTCACCAGACCCTCCCAGCAGACAGGACATAGGAAGTGTCTTTAGGTCCATCTCATGGATGAGGAAACTGAGGCTGGGACAGACGTGGAACTTCTTTGGGGAGCAAAGCCAAGGCTTTTTGGCTCCATGGGCCACAATATTGAGGGGTCAAAAGATCACCACCTCAGTGTCTCCCATTAGGACTGGCTTCCCTCTCCCAAGCTGTGTGACCTCAGCCAGGCATGGACCTCTCTGGGAATTGGGAATACCAGTTCTGGAAAGTTCTTGTGGCCATTAAGTTTAGAGGAAGATCTCAGCACAGCACATGCTGGCTGACTCTGGGTTGTGGCAGCTGGGGGTGGTGTGACCGGGACAGGCAGCAAGGTCCTCGGAGACCTGGGGGCGAGCTCCGAGACTCCGACTCATCTACTGTGAGACCCAGGATAAGTCCCTCCAGGCCTCTTGGCCTCCGAACCTCAGTCTCCACCTCTGAGAAGTAGAGGCCATCGCAGTCAGACAGCTGACTCAGAGCAGGGCTGGGAAGAGCCCGGGACGCAGGATGTGAGGTAGCTGATGGGAAGAGTTCAGCATATGTGACGTGTCTCGTGAGCGTGGAGCGTGGAGCGGGAGGTGAGCGGGCCCTGGCCGCCTCGGAGGCCGAACACCACGCAGGGCTTCCGAACTCAACCCAAGTGCCAGCTCAGCCCACCTGACACAGGGCATCTCCCCGGGGCTGTCTCATGGGCATCCCATCTAGAGGGACATTATGTGGTCCCGGCCTGCCCCACCCTGTGGGTTCTTCTCACCCCTTCTCCACAAGTGGCGTCACAGACAGAGCGCAGTCACCAGCGCCCGACAGCCTTTCCTCTCATCCCACTGCCTCCCATGGATGACGGACTCACAAACCACCCACCCGCTGTATCAAGGGCCACAGGAGAACCTTGTGCGCAACTAGCACCTCGAGGCCTCCCTGTGGCCCACCCCAAGCTGCCAACCTCAGAGTCCTCGACTGGACCTCCACCCACACGGCTCTGTCCCCACAGCCACCACCAGCATGACCATCGCTTGAGCATCCTCCACAGGGACTGTGGCAACAGCCGCTTCATGGGTCTCTCCATTCCCCCTCTTGCTCCTCCCTCCATTCTCCACCAACAAGAATGGACTTCAGAAGGACCACTGCAGACAGGGACACCAGGCTGTGTCGCTGCCGAGGCCTCGTACTGCGGTCAGAACCCAGCGTACCCTCCTGGCCGGGGCTGGCTCCCTGTGGACTGGGCCTGTTCCTCAGCCAGGGCAAGCTCCTCGACCCCGGCTCCTCTGGCCATCTTGTCCCCAACCTTGTCCTGCCTCCCACGCTCTTCCTCACCTTTCAGGTCGCAGCCTGTGTGTCCCCTTCTCTCGAGGCCTTTCCAGTCTCCCTAACGTGGCCATCACATGGCCCCTGCTGCTCTCCAGCACTGGCCCTATTTCTCTGTTCCTTCTGGATCCTTCTCTCACAGCAGTCCCCCTGCCTGTGGGGCTGTTTACTTCTTCCCTGCCAGTCTCCACCTCCCAAAGGGAGTACTGTGGGCAGGGACCGGGTCCTGCTCACTGCTGAGGCCCTGTGTTAGCACGGGACCCAGCGCAGGGAGTGCTGGTGGCCACTTGCGGGCATGATGAGGGCCTACGAGCTGGGCCGGGACAGGCCATCCTGGGTAGAGCCAGCGTTGCGGGGGTGGGAGGCTGGATGAGTGACTCAAGAGAGAAGGGGGGTCCTAACATGGACCCCAAGACACCCCCATGGTGCCCCCGAGGGAAATGTCGCAGGACACACTCTTCCTAGGCTGAGCTTGCCAGCCAGGTAGGCAGAACCAGCCTCTCAGGCGCGAGGACCCCTGCGGTGGCCCCAGCCCTGCCCCAGGTACCAGTGGATGCCCATCAGCCCATCCCTGTGGGGCAAGCACCGGGATTACAGGCTGCTCCCTGCTGGTGATGAGGACCCCAGAGTTGCCCACAAATGAGTGTTAGCCAATCAGCTCTCACTCGAAGCTCCTGAACCTTCGCCACCAGGGAACAGGCACAAGGCCTGCCCTCCATGACGGATGCCCCCTGATTCTGCCATTCTCTTGGCCCGTCTCAGAGCACCCAAGGCTGATGATCCTTGGGGATCTTTTTGGCGTCTGGACGCTTGCAGGGAGGGATGCCCTATGGGGGCAGAGCATTCACGGACTGTAGAAAATCAGTTTCCTAGAAGGTAGATTTTGAAAGTATTTGGAGGTGAGTCATGTATGTCAACTGACAGCAGCACATAAGCTGTTGGGTGTCACGTTTTCAGAAATGGGTGTCATTAGATAAAGAGTATTTTTAAAAAGTTGATGTCCCTGGGCTGGGGTTGTAGTGCTTGCCTAGCACATGTGAGGCCACTGGTTCGATGCTCAGCACCATACATAACTAAATATATAAAATAAAGGTGTTGTGTCCATCTACAGCTAAAAAAATAATACTAACAACAACAAAAAAGTTGATGTCCTCATCAGTTATGTGTACCTCCCAACACAGTCATCACCTTGAAGGTAAGCCTTCTGTAGCTCTGATGTATTCTCTTACTTTATTATGAGCTATAGGAACTGGGTCCTGTTAGGAACACAGATCACTAATTTGATATTTATTGGCACTAATAAAATAGATGGTGACATGGTCACCTTCTGATCACATACTCTGCGCCAAGTGTTGTGGTCAGTGCTGACATAGACTGCCTCAGAAAGATCCTTGCAAAGGACTGTGATCAATAACAGTCTTTACTTACCATTTCACAGTGCAGAAAACTGGGGCTGTAACACCTGCTTTGTTCAAGGTCACATAGCCATGTAGAATGGGGACAGAGAATAGACACTCAAGGGTGGTCAAGGAGAAATTTGGTCAAGTCCAGATCTGCCTCTGTCTCCTCTCAAAACAAGGGAACTTCTGGACACTCGTGCCTGGATTCCTGGGACTTCTTCCCACGGGCCTTTTCCTTGGATGATTTTCCTCTGCATTCTTTTGATGCAATAAACGGTAACCACGGGGGCGTGTGGGGGCAGCTTGGTGCCTCTGCAGTGGAACCTGCATGTTTGCTCACTTTTCAGGAAGCCCTGGGTTCAACCCCCCACCCCAAATGACATCATCAACGACAAAATCCCCAGTAAATATGTGGATATAACAATTTCTAGGTCCAGTGGATCCTTCTAGTCAATCATTGAAGCTGAGGACAGTCTTGGGAACCCAGAAATTCCACACTTTTTTTTAATATTTATTTTTTAGCTGTAGTTGGAAACAATACCTTTATTTATTTTTATGTGGTGCTGAGGATCGAACCCAGGGCCTCACACTTGCCGCGCATGCGCTCTACCGCTGAGACACAAGGGCAGCCCAGAAATTCCACATATATATATATCTCCAAGAGAACTGAAAGCAGTCGCTCAGACACTTTCACATGAGGTTCAGGGCAGGGCAGCGTATTCACTGAAGGCGGAGACAACTCAGCTGTCTATCAACACCTGGATGAATGAACAAGAGGAGCTTGCCACACAATGGCATATTTTCAGCTATGAAAAGGAACAAAGTTCTGAAACATGTGCCAACATAGGTGGACCTGAAAATATCATGCTCAGTTTCTGCTAAGGGAAATGAGCCGGGCACACAAGGTCACAGTGTGAGATGGTTCCACTCCTGTGGTGGATGTACCATAGGCAGATTCACAGGGACACGAAGAGTAAAACAGCTTACTAGGGGCTGGGGAGAGAGGGAAAGTGGAAAGTTATTGTTTAATGGAAACAGTGGCAATGGCTGTACAGCATAGTGGAAATACCTGCAGTTCATATTTCTGAGTTGCATTCTTCAAAATAGTTACAATGACTCCGGAGGTTGAGGCAGGAGGATCCCAAGTTTGAGGTCAGCCTCAGCAACTCAGAGAGGCCCTGTGCAAAACTTTTTTGAGACCCTGTCTCAAAGTAAAAAATAAAAAAGGGCTGGGAATGTGGCTCTGTGGTTAAGTGCAGCTGGGTTCGATCCCCTGTACCGAAAGAAAAAAAAAAAAGGTTACAATGGCAAATTTCATGTTATTTTACAGTCCAAAGAAAAAACACAGGGGGCTGGGGATGTAGCTCAGGTAGAGCGTTTATCTAATATGCACTAGGCCCTGGGTTGATCCCTTATATCACACAAACAAAACCAAAACAAGACACCCCTTGACAAACCAGCCTCTACCTCAGAGCAAAGCCTGTCCAAGGAAGGGACACCACCTTTGTTCTTGGAAAGACCCACAGAGCACTCCTAGGCACATTCCCACCCTGCTAAGTTGTTTATCTACAAATAACAGGAGAGATCTGCTGGGCCAGGTGTCCCCTGACTCAGTCAGGCTAGGTGGGGACCCATAGCAACCCCCTAGCAGCCACCAAACAGCATGAGACAGGAAAATACCTGGGATGCCAGATGACCCTCCCAGTAGTTTATGGTGGTTGATAACATGTTGGGAAACCATGTAGTTCAGCAGGAACACCCCTCTTGGCTTAAACCAATCAGTTCAAATGAATCCCCCTCTTGTAGTCACCAATCACCCCTACCCAACTTGTTCCCGCCAGTGAATGTGCTAATCATGTTTTAGAGTTGTTATTTGATTTTCCCGCAGTGTGTGATGATTTGCTAAGAGATGCTATGATGTATGTGGGGGTCCATGCCTTCTCCAAAGACTGTATAAAACTGCTGCAAACCCTGGGCTCGGGCCTCTCAGCGTCACCAGTTGCTGTGTGTGCGCGCGCGGAGGACCGAGCTAGCTCGCAATAAACACCTCTTTGCTGTTTACTTGGATCTTGGTCTCTGGTGGTCTTTTGGGGGTCCCGAATTCGAGCATAACACCCTGAACCTTTTAGTAGTTTTAGTAGGGGGAAGAAAGGCCCAGATCTAGATTTTTTTTTTTTTTGGTTTCCTTTCCAAGTTGGGGAAGAAAAGAAAGGACCCAGACACTTCCAAAAATGAACTTTAGGCCCCAAATGTTAAAAGTTTGTGTTGCTCTTGTCTACCGAAAATTAAACCAGTTTCCAGGGCTGCAGCAAACAAATAACAACAAAAAGCAAAAGGAAAGAGAAGTCTATTTCCGGTGGTCCACACCCACCCTGCTTCCAGGCACCTCTTGGCAGCCATAATGAGAACCCTGGAAGTGCTATTTGCTTCAGGGGTGGGGGTGGGCATGGGGCTTGAGTCAAACAGCAATAGACAGGAAATTTTAAAATATTTGCAGGGAAAGGGAATTTTAAAGAAATGGTCTTGTGTTTAGTGGCTATTGCATCTGGGTAAGTGATAAAAGCTAATATAAAATATTCTGTTTGCAATTTCATAAATGCCAGAGGGATCATCCTGATCAGGAAAGCTGCCAAAAAATCCCCCCAAACAAACAAACAAAAAACCCAAATGGTGCTCAGCTTCTTGGCTTGTTCCAGCTGCTGGTGAGTGATTTGAAAATTCAAGTCTTTGAGTATGAAAAACAAAATAAGTTCCCACCACAGAGTGTTTGGGGTGTAACTTTTGTTTATTGGAGCCTCTGAGGGAGCCAGACATGAAAAGAGAGGCTGTCCCCATGTGGAGATGCACTTTGGAGATTTTAGGAAGCGGTTTTTGGTTATTAATGAGTAAATCAATTGCCTGAACCTTAGCTGTTGATCATTTTCTGGCCACTGGGCCTGGTTTTCAGCCGTTCATTGGGACTCTAGGAATAGCAAGCAAACCGGGCTTGGGGAAGCCTGGCTCGTGGCCTGGTCTTGGAAAGCAGCTGCCTGGCTCTCAGGACTGGCCTTTGCCACAGCAGAACCAAAGCAGCTGGCTCTGCTGGGGAATCCTGGTTCACACACTGGAGGTGCGTCTGTCCTGGAACCTGACACTGTACAGCCCGGCTAATTCAGCATTTAGAACAAACTGTGCCGAACCCAAAGCGGACGCAGCGATAAACAAAGCTCAAAGCTCAGAACTTGGAATCGCCGCAGATTTAGGACATGCCCGCGTGGGGGACAAACACAGAAGACATCTGGATCCTGGCAGGACTGTGTGGGTCACACGTAAATGCCCACAAGCAAGGGCTTGTTCTCTAACGGAATCAGCCGCACGCAGGCTTCTGACTTAGCTTGTGTTCCTGACATAAAATCTAATTGCGTTCCTACCTTGTGATTTCTGCATGAAACTACAAGTTCAGGCTGGCTGGCTCGTCCTGTCACGGGGACTGTGAACTCCCGCCCATTGCCGGCAGGTTGGACTCTTGACCTCCTTCTGGGGATGTCTGTCTAGCTGCTGTCCCTGGCCTCTATTTGGCTTTCGGGATTAGTTACAGTTGGCAACAACAGGCGGTTCAACTTTGTGCTTTTCTCCTCTTTTCCTGGTGCACAAACTTTAGTAAAGCAAGTTGATAACATGTGCGGCGATCTCTGACACAGGATTACTCTTTTCCAGTCAGCCACTGGATGAATCATGAAGATGAAAGGCTGGGAGGCTGTGTAAGCACATTTCGAAATTTTTTAAAATTCAGTATTTTTGTCCTGACCATTTCCAGGACATGAGGTGTCTTTTTTGGTTAAGTTGTGTGAACAGGCTCTTCTGTGACAGTGTTTCTAGTCCTCCTGCAGACAAACCTTCCTGATGAAATATCTGCATGAAATATTAATTATTAAAAATAATAATTATTAAAAAGAATACAAATTTAGAGCCAGGAGGTATGGTGGCACACACCTGTAATCCCTGCCTCTCAGGAGGCTGAGGCAGGAGGATCACAAGTTTGAGAGTAGCCCCAGCAACTCAGAGAGGCCCTAAGCAACTCAGTGAGAACTTATCTCAAAATAAAAATAAAAAGGGTTGAGGATGTGGCTCAGCACCCCTGGGCTCAATCCTCACTACAAAAAAAAAAAAATGCAAAAAAAAAAAGCATCAAACAACCCAGTATCTGGAAGGCACAGGAAAGAGGCAAAGCAATAGTGAACTTTGTTTTCAAAACTGTTCCTGAAAAATTCTCTCTTCCTGAAGAGAAGCCGCCCAGGCAGCCTCTCCCAGGCCTGGAGAATGTTTTGAACCCAGACTGACTGAAGCTAGATCGCACTGATCTGAGCTGACGACTGTCAAACAAAAGCAGAGTCAGGCCCCAGTTAGAGCAGTGAAGGAAGTTTTGTTCAGGAACTGTTGCAAGAGGGGAAGAGACCTCAGAATACAGGCGGGCTGCTTTCCAAATACAAGCGCAAGCGGATATTTATGACTGAGGGAGAGGGAGGGGATCAGTGGATGGGAAATTACCAAGAGGAAACATCAGAGGTCACAGGGATTCTGCTAAACTGACTTAGCAGGATTCTTGTGGAAACCGGTCCCGGCCGAGGGCAGAGCTCAGGGTTGGCACCTCAGGGTTTAGCAGACTGGAGCTGCGTCAAGGCGAGTCTTGGTGATTGTACAGCACAGAGCGGTTCCAGCTCCTGCATATTCCTTACAGAACCCCTCTGGATGTTCACGTTCCCTGGGGCAGGTGAACTTGGTCTCAGCTAGTTTGAAACTGTCTTCTTGCACTCTGCGAGGACCATGGACTCAGTTAAAATTTTCAGATTGAGCTGGAAGTCCTCATGGGGCATTGCTAACCTGTACTCCTAATGTCTGTCTGGCTTGGGGCACGCAGTGGGGGTGCCCACCGGGGTTGTGCTTGTCTGGGAATCCCTGACTACCACCACAAGGCCTTGGCCCGGGAAGATGTTCAGATCAGCTCCAATTTACTGGCCAGGGTTATTCTGTGGCTGAGTTGATACCTCAGGTAAAGACTTTTAAACGGGGTGTGGTGGTGTAGGCGACTCAGGAGGTTCACCAGTTTGAGGTACACACTTACCTAGCACATGTGAGATCCTGGGTTTGGTCTCCAGGACAATAGAGAGGAACAAAATATTTTTTTGAGGAACTTAAGTAGAAATCTACTGGGATTTCTAAATCAGAGCTGTGTAATTCATGGCGTTTGTTCCAATTCTGTATCTGAGATCACTTGAAGGTTGGTCTTATTCTGCTGCAGGGAGGTCTGACTAATAACAGTTTTTCTCTACAAAGGCAGGTTAGCATTTGGCCAAGAGGCAAGGAGATAAACTGTGCCGACAAAGAATTCACACAGCAGGCTGAAATGTCTTCCTTTGAAAGCTGCTCTGCTGGGCACGGTGGTGCACACCTGTCATCCCAGCAGCTCAGGAGGCTGAGGCAAGAGGATCACAAGTTCAAAGCCAGCCTTAGCAATTGAGAAAGGCCCTAAACAACTTAACGAGACCCTGTCTCTAAATAAAAAATAAAAAGGGCTGAGGATGTGGCTCCATGGTTAAGTGCCCCTGGGTTCAATCCCTGGTATCCCCCCAGGGGATAGAAACAAAGAAATGTTGCTGGCAAGGATGGTCCTTGGCTGGCACCTGGGAATGTAGATTTTGCACGGTTATCACCAATTCTAACTGAAACGGGTGACCTATTGCACCTAAACTGTTTGTTACAATCATGTGTTTTATAGGCTGGGATTTTTGTAGCTGGTAGGCAGAGAGATTGCCTGTGCCAGCAGTCCCAACCCCAGCCACCAAGTTCCTCCTGAGCTACCTCGGATGGCCACACGGATGCCGCGCTCAGGGAATGATGCGTGTCCTGGACCCATGCTGGGAGAAGACTCTGGAAACCTGCATTTCATTTTCTCTGAAACTCCTTTATTTGCCTTCTTGAGGCTGATTTTCCTTTGCCCCTGGCAGTAAACATTAACCTTGACGAGAACAGCTGGGGGTGGGGGTGGGGTTGTGAGGCTCTCTAGTGAATCATTGAACCTGGGGGTGATCTTGGGGACTTGGACCCAGCCCTTTCTCTAAAGTACCTTCTTTTGGAGAAATACTTAGACTTATATGATGTTCATAGATTGTTTAAAAAAATATTTCAATTATATCCCTTCAGGGATCTCATAAGTACCAGGAAAGAATAACCCAATGTATATGTTAGAGATAGTTTTAAAATCTAAATTTCTTTTCCTCAGTAGAATTTTTAAACTATTTTAAAAGTAATATAAAAATATATAATATAATATCTATTAATATAATATAGTGCCATACAATGTAATGTTACATATAGTTGAGTTTTAATACTTCCTAAGTGCATATAGGTTTCCCTGGGTTTTGCTTTCATTTTTATCAAACTTAAGAAGAATGCTTTCAAAATGGGAGTTCATAACCCACTTGAATCAAATGTACGAAATATGATATGTCAAGAGCTTTGTAATGTTTTGAACAACCAATAATAAAAAAAAAAGGAAGAAGAATGCTTTCAGATGATGTAATCTTGGGAATTTGGGAATTTCCTCCTCTCACAAATTGTCTTTGGGATTGGGAAATTTGTTAATGGTATTTGTGTCCACGAGTCCATATTATTTTCTAGAGCTGACATAATAAATGCTAAGGCTGCGTGGCTTACAAGGGCAGGATTTACTGTCTCACTGTTAGAGAAGCTGCCTGGCTGAAGTCAAGGTGTGGGCGGAGGTGCTCTCTCTAATGGCTGGAGGGGAGACTCCTTCCTGCCTCTCCCAGCCTCTGGTACTTGCACGTAATTCCTGGTGTGGTTTGGCTTACAGATGCACCACTCCAGGAAAGCGACTGACTCTTTACTGAACATTTGCTCTATGCCTGGGATTGTTCTAGTGACTTGCTACTTGCCATCTCATTTAATTTCTCAATGATCATTTAAGGAGTTATCATCCTCAGATGGTGTGTGACAAATCCACGGCTCACTCATTTTCCTGTAAGCACAGCTCATGTCATAATTGTGGTTTCAACCCATCCTTCCCAGCTTCAAAGTCCACATGTTTAATTGTGTAATACCAAGCAACATGGCAAAGATGATGCCTATATATATATATTTTTTTTTTTTTTTTTTTGGTGGGGGTAACAGGGATTGAACTCAGGGGCACTTGACCACTGAGCCACATCCCCAGACCTATTTTGTATTTTATTTAGAGACAGGGTCTCCCTGAGTTGCTTAGCACCTCGCTTTTGCTGAGGCTGGCTTTGAACTCATGATCCTCCTGTCTAGGCCTCCCAAGCTGCTGGGACTGCACGCATGAGCCACGGTACCCAGCTAGATGATGCCAATTTAAGGTGAAGTTCCCCAAGTGCATATGTTGTGAGGGGTGTCTGTGGAGGCAGGGTGTAGGACAGAGGGGGAATGTAAATTGGCTAACCAAGGGTCTTGACAAGGCAGATGCAAGAGGACCTCTAAGAGAAATGTATGAATTAGATTTAAAATGATAAAACTTGTGCCAGGTGCTGGGGCACCCACCTGTAATCCCAGTGGCTCAGGAGGCTGAGGCCTCCTGAGGATCACGAGTTCAAAGCCAGCCTCATCAACGCTAAGCAACTCAGTGAGACCCTGTCTCTAAATAAAATGTAAAATAAGGCTGGGGATGTGGCTCAGTGGTTGGGTGCCCCTGAGTTCAATCTCTGGTACAAAAAAGAAAGAAAGAAAGAAAACTTGTTTGGGGGCAGTTTGTTATACTATCAAAGTGAAAGTTAATTCTGAGGAAGAATATAAGGTATATGAATTTAAGGTAACTGGAAAAGTTCAGGCAGAAGTAATGAGGCCCTTGACCAGGCATAAGCAATAGAAATGGAAAAGAAGGGAAAGAGAGAGAGATTTGTACTGGGATGAACCCGGAATTGTGTTGCAGGTAGATATTTAGGAAGTGTTAGGATTTAGGTAGCTGTTTAGAAAGAGTTTAGATTTAGAAAGATCATTGTGATATTTTAAGCCCATAGCTCTGCCATTAATTTTAAAAAACCCATAAAAACAGAACCCAAAATAAAGCCACAACATATAAGCAAAATGCAGGTTTTGAAAAAATGGAAAATTAGGGTTGGGGTTGTGGCTCAGTGGCACAGCGCTTGCCTCGCACATGTGAGGCCGTGGGTTCGATCCTCAGCACCACATAAAAATAAATAAATAAAGGTAGCGTGTCCAACTACAACTAAAAAATGAATATTTTTTTAAAAAATGGAAAATTACCATCCACTATGTTCTGCTTGTTTGTGTTCCTCCAAAATTCACATGTTGAAACGTAACCCCAAGGTCATCCAGAGGTGGGCCTTTCAGGGGGTGATCATGTCCTGGGGGCTCTGACATCACCAGTGAATGGAATCAGAGTCCCTTCTTGCCATCCAAAGACACAGCAACTAAAGGCACCAGCCGTGGGGATGGGATCCGGTTCACCAGACACGGAACCTGCCTGCACCTTGCTCTTGGGTTTGCTGCCTCCAGAACTGTGACATAAGTGACTTTGGTTTATAACTGACATGGTCGAAAGCGTTTTGTTACAGCAGCCTGAATGACGAAGACACCCTCTGATGCTTGGTCCTGGCCCTTAGGTGACATCGGTGCATTCTTACAGTGAGGGCCTCAGATGGGCCCAGACACCGTAACCGGGGCAGAGCCAAGGGTGGAGACCTGGGTGCGTATTGGTTGGTGAGGACTTCTCCTCTGTGTTTAATACGGCTGTTGTGGGAGGCCTGGTTCCCGCACTGTGGTCCCTAAAGCCAGTAGATAGTCCTTCTCCTCGGGGAGCAGAAGGCCAGGACAGGAAGCTGAAATCCTTAGACAGCTGAGTGCAGCTGTCTCTCAGGACCCCCCCCCCCTTCTCTCTCTCTCTGTCTCTCTCTCTCTCTGGATGCAGATCCCTGGGGTCCCTTGTCTGGGAGGAGGACATGAGTCTCCAGGGGTGATGCTAAGAGGAACAGAACTTGAATAGAGGTTCCAAGAAATCCCGCCCGTGGACCCAGAGACCCCTCTTGCTTGGAAATGGACTTTTTCCTCTTTCCTCTGGTTTCTGTGCATTTCTGTTTTGCTGTCTCCTGCATTGTTAAGATTTACTGAATATTCTAGTATATTCACTCGACTCTTTAGGGTAAGGGACATACAACAGGGCACTCCTCTTATAGGTCTATGAGAGACGTTCTATGTGCAGATTTCTAAGTTCAGGTTCATGCCGATTTTCTTTCTTTCTTTGTCAAGTACAAAATGACGTTGTAATATTGTCCGGATGCCTTTTCAATCCAAGCAGGCTTCTACCACCTTCTCCCCTGTCACTACCCTCCCCTCCTAATCCAGACACCCCAGACCCTTCTCTCTAAGAACCTGTGTTTTGCTTCACATAATCACGGGAACCCACCGGCAGATTTCCTATCTCTGTAGCTCAACCCAGACGTCTCAATTTATTTTATTCCAGGAGTGCATAGTTTGATTTCTGGTCCCATCCACTATTCTCCTTTGGAACAGAGCAGCAGATCTCTCTGGCTTTATAAGCAAGAGTGTGGCATACTCTAAAATACCAGCTCCTTTAGGAAATCATGTCCCCAGGACCCTGAAGGGTCTTCAAGCAGGAATATTTTGGCTTTCCCATGGTCCTCCAAGAAGGACAGGAGGCAGATGTTGTAGCTGGACCTCCGTAAAGCCTCTCTTACCTGGAAATAGACGTGGAGAAGGAATCGGGGTTGTCCTTGGAGTTGAGGCTCACATACATAGTCATCTTCTCTGAGCCTCCCATAGTAGTTATGATCTGGGTCACAACTTGGCCACTGGTGATGAGGCTTCTGGATATAGACTTTTTACTTTTTTACTTTCAAAGAGATGCAAGGGTGCTTTTGTTCTTGGGACAGGCCTGTGCTCACTGCCAGGTGGTCGACCACCTTGGAGATTCTGTAGAGTGGTTCCTCTTTCCCAGGATGAGCTCCTCCATCAAGAAACTGCCCGCGGAGATGATGTGGGGAAAATGAACCCTTATACGATGTTGGTGGGAATATAAATTAGTACAGCTGCTATGGAAATCAGCATGGAGGTTCCTCAAAAAACTAAAACTGGAAACAATATATGACCCAGCTGTACCACCACCAGGTATTTATCCAAAGGAATTAAAGTCAGCAAACTATAGAGACATCTGCATAGCCCTGTGTGTCCCAGCACAATCCACAATATCCAAGCTATAGAATCAGCGTAGGTGTCCATCAACAGATAAATGGAGAAAGAAATTCTGGTATGTGTACCCAGTGGAGTATTATTCAGCCATAAAGAAGACTAGAACCATGTCATTTGTAGGAAAATAACTAACACTGAGGGCATCATGTTAAAGTGAAACAGTTCAGACTCAGCAAGATGAGTATCACATTTTCATATCACAGATGATATGAGAGTAACAGGGACATTCTAAGAGAAAAGGAAGGGGACCAGGGTAGAGGGAAGGGAACATATGGGGTAGATATGACAGAAGTATGTTATTTGCATGTACAAATTTGCTGCAATGAAATTCTTTCTGCAAAATTAAAATACACCAAAAGAAAAGGACAAAAAAAAAAAGAAAGAAAGAAACTTCCCAGAGAATGTTCCATGAAAGACCACATAAAAATGCATTTGACACCCGAAACCTAGCAGCCAATAACACAGGATGATAGAATTTTAAATCAATTTCATTGCGAGCAGAAAATAAACACTAATAATTTAGAAATTTGTTGAGATTTCTCATGGCCTAGAAGGTCACCTATCTTTGTAAATCTTTTACATGCATTTGCAAATAATGCTTCGATCAAGTTGCCTGAGGGTTTAATTTTTAAGTCTGATTTCCTTGTAGACTTTTTTTTTTTTGTCTAGTTATATCAATTACTGAGAGAGGGGTAGGGTTTAGTCATAGATATGTAGAGAGATTCATTTTAAGGAACTGGATCATGCTGATTTAAATGTTAATTGCATCTTTAAAAAAAAAAAGCCTCCACAGCAACCTCTAGCCTGGAGTCTCCCCAACCACAAGGCTCCGTTGCCTGACTCAGCTGACACATAGAATATCCACCCTTTGCTGACTTGCCCTCCATTAAATCCCATTCATCCTCCAAATAGAGAGAATAGCAGGGGCACGCTCTGCCTCCCACGATACGAGTCCCCTTCATACACCTGAAAGCCACAAACCTCTTTCCCAGAAAAGGATGCCAAATTCTTGGCGACATTCACCCTCCTCCTTGCGATCCTGGAACTTAAATACTATTATGTAAAGTGAATCCATCTTACGTTACATAATAAAGGATGAGAGAGGGAGGAGAAGACACACACACACAAAAGCATGTTCATCACAAAATGTTGAAGAACCTCCCATAACAATTAGTCTTTGTTTCTTTAGCCGTCACAGGGTCATACTGCTATCTATAACTACCTTCTTCTACTACCCATTTGGTATTTTCTTTGCCTGCAGCAAGCACCTCAGCTGCTGTGGATCTTTGCTCGAGAGGGTGACTCAAACTTTCATTCCTCAAGGGTCTGACCATTAGTAATCCTGCCTAAATTGATGTATTTTTCTATTGACTTTAATCCCAGGGCGTGGTCATACTGAGGTACCCCTAAAGGACCTCCTGTATTCCAGGCACCTTCTTCCTTACCGCCACTGTGGAGCAGAGGTCTGGTTCTCTCCTGATAACTAGGCTCAGTGGTGCCCAACCCACCAGCACAGTAACACACCACTTTTGTTGGTTGGGAGGTCTGAGGAACCCGCGTTGGCCATGTGGCTGTTTAACTTGCTCCTGTTGAGACCTGGAGAGGAGCAGAACGTGAGGTGGCAGGGGCAAAAGCAGAAACTTTGTTAATGGTGCTTGAAAGGAAAGTGACCACAACACTCGGAGCGACCAAAAGATCTTTATTGCAGCAGTGCAACAAAGAGAAAAGAAGGAAGGAAAGAGAGAGAGAGAGAGAAAGAAGAGAAGAGATGAACAGGGAGAGAGCAAGAGCAAGACAGAGACGGAGAGTGCGCGCAAGAAAGATAAAGAGCAAGAGAGAGAGAGCAAGAGAGAGGGGGGCCTGGCAGGAGGGAGTTTTTATAGCCCAAACATAATGGGGCCTCTGGGTCTGCAAGCTGCCTTGTTGGCACAAGGGGGGTTGAGTGCTCAGCTTTGAGCAGGACTTGACACAAACAGGTGATAAAGGACCAGATAGAGGGGGGTTTGAGTGCGTGGGCTATCTTGCAGCCAGCATCTGTTCAGCCTGCCCTGCAGACAACACAGTTCAGCCTGCTCTGCACCCAACAGTGCTCCCTTTTTGTTTTTCTAAGTGACATGGGGGACAGCGTAAAGTCCTCTGGCTACTTCGTGCTTAATGGTGGGCGGCGTTAGACCTAGAAGGGGAAGCGGAGGAATGTTCAGGGGACAGGTCTGAGAACACCTGGGCAGCCAGAAATAACACTCAGTGGCTACAGACAACTACTGTGGTAGGGGTAAAGTCCATAAAAGTTCCTTGAAACCACAAGTCCTCGATGGCATCAAACCAGTCCTGGATGGAGGAGATTCTTGGTATCAGCCACTGGTCCTGTAGCAGGGACTCTAGGAAGTATTGGAGGTGGCTTGGTTGAATCCAGTAATGTTAAGGGTGACAGACTGATTGCAGCCAGTGGAAGGGCAATCGCCTTGACCCATAAACTGGGAGTGGGTGGTGTCATCCTGGTGTCATGTCACTTGGATGTAGAAGCAGTATCTGTGGTTTGAGATAAAAACTTGAGAGAGAGTAATGATTAGTAAAAGAAGAAGAGGGTTGGCGAGAAATTTTGAGTTTGGTGGGCATGGTGGAAGTCCAGGACTGGACATTTGGAACAAGTGCCTTTTTAAGACATGGTGGTACCAGGGGGAGTTTAGGTACGATGCTTCCTTGTGGGGATACTGTAGAGCAGACAGAATAAGCAGAGTGGACCTGCTGGAGAGTAGTTCTCATTCCTATGAAGTGAAAGAGGGGTTGTGAAAACTGGAAAAAGGGGTTAGAAAGGGTTTTAGAAGGGCACAGAGTCTCTGGAGCCAGAGGAGTTGGTCATGAGTTGCAGGTCTCCATCTTGGGCACCAGGGCTGGTAGTCTTAAAGAAGTAGTTGATTGACCAGCTTGTTGGTGAATTTGTGTATCTGATCTTGCAGGAACTTCTGTAGGCAATTTAATAGACATGGTCCTATTAGGAGAAACAGAGAGAGGACTAATAGGGGTCCTGTGAGGGGGGGAGCCAAGGCCATACTTGACTGAACATTCCCCATGGAGCCTGTTGGCTTAGTTGCTGTCTCCTCTTTTCTAACTGTTCTTGTCCTTCATTACTCCCAGGAATGACTGTGTTTTGGCTTAACTGTTTTGGGTAGGTATTTAAGATCAAGTTGGTCAAAATTGACTTTATTTCTATCTATTGTTAAGAGTCAGCCGAGTTCCCATAGGGGTCACTCGTGGGGAAACTTGAGAGCAGCTTCTCGGTTCTACTAGTGCCATTTGCGCTAGGATGGGTCCAGGTCTTGCTTGACCATGTGGCTTCCCTTGGAAGCATCAGGGATGTCTCCTGTCTCCAATGACCCTCCTATTCACAGCAAGTGCACTGATTGGCTTTCCATTCTCCAGTGGTCTCAATAATCTCCCTGATCAGGAGGTTATGTGGCCCAGAGTTGCAAAGCTCTTTAGAGAAGTTCCCTGTTCCCTGGATTCAGACTGACTCAGAGGGCCAGAGCCAAATATTGGTTTTCTTGGCCATTTTAATTTAACTTTAAGTCTTGATCATAAACACCCAGCAAAGCCAATTTCACCCTAAATTAAGAGTACTGGGCTTTAGCTGAAGTCTGGCCTACTTTGTAGTCATTCTGACATGTAGTAAGATGGGAAGAACAGCCTTATCTCAGGTAAGGCTAAGATTTATAAATCTTAGGTAAGATGTTCTAGTATTGAAGCTGATCTTTTTTTTAAAAAAATATTATTTTATAAAGTTTACATATATGTTGTTGCTTGATGTCACATGAATACTAGGTAATACAGTATATTACATTTAAATTGTACCCAGTGTATAGAACTTTATATTAATCTTATTGATAACAGGTCCAGTTATAGAACATTAAATGATATGAATAAATCTTCAATAAGTTATTTTTATAAGCCTAAAATAACCATGCAACCTTTTGGAGAACACCAGCTTGATATAGTTTTTTAAAGCTTCTATCTTTTTTTTTTTAAGAGAGAGTGAGAGAGGAGAGAGAGAGAGAGAATTTTTAATATTTATTTTTTAGTTCTCGGCGGACACAACATCTTTGTTGGTATGTGGTGCTGAGGATCGAACCCGGGCCGCACGCATGCCAGGCGAGCGTGCTACCGCTTGAGCCACATCCCCAGCCCTAAAGCTTCTATCTTAATGACTTATATACCTGGAAAATATGAACACATTTAATATACAAAGAAGAGTAATAGTACCACAATTACTATTGATGTTTTTATATTAATCAAGTTTAGCTTTTAAAGAAATAACATATTACAATATTGCAAAATAACAGTTGTTGTTTAGCCATAGTTGTATATACAGACCTTCTTTAGCACTTAAACTCTCTTATTTAGTTAATAGACTCTCTTATCCAGAAACACATTTTCCTTCTATTAAATCCATAGCTAGAACCTTCTCATTTCTCTTTCCTATCTGTAAACTCTTTTTTTATTCACACTTTGAAACAATCCTTGTAAATTTCTGAATTTAGGCAAATTATTCCATTTTAACAAGAGATATCTTGTTATTTGCAACACACAATTAATCACATCTGTTGACCATTTCGTGAAAACATGAACAATGTTTAGGTATATAGAATTGGAGGGACAGACAAGGCGAGGCACCTAAGATAGCACCCAAGATAGGGAAACAGTCTTATTTGGTTGCAGCCAGATTCAGAGGGCACTGCTTCTGTTGTAATCAATTAATCCCCTGAACCCCAAGTTTAGGTTGTTTCAGAATTTTGTACCCAACATGTAAGGGAAGGGGCTCAGAAGTCCACAGTCTGCAGAAGTTCACAAAAAGCAGTTTTTTTTTCCTCTCTCTGTTCTGGGCAAGTTAACCCTTCAAGGACACTTGGGAGGGGGAGAGCTTTGTCTTCCCTTTCTCTCCTCTTCCCCCCACCCTCCCCACCCCTGCCAGCTGTTATCATGGAGCCCAGTTGGGCTTCCTTATCTTAGACATGTAGCCTTCTCTGTGAAGCCCCAGCTCAAGGCCAGAGGCCTTGTTTTACATATTTTGTGAAAAACTAGTAAGGGGGTGTCCAGCTTTTCGAGTGCTGACTTTTCCAGCCAGTGACCAAGTAAAACAGGGCAACAGGAAAATAGGAAGTTTATCTACATTTGCCGCAGTCTTGGCTGGGCACAGAATCACGAGCCACTCAAGCAGGAACAAAACTTTATTTTTGAAAAAGCCGCCAATCGTCTGTAGGCGCTGGCAAGCCGCAAGCGGTTTTCCCACGCGTCTGTTCACCGGAACCGGAGGGCGCGGACCTCCCCCGGAATTTCCTCCTACTATCCTTCCCCAACCAATGAGAACTCTCCAGGAGTCCCGTAACATGAGTCCGGTAGCAGGCCCACGTGAACAGCAGGAGTCCAATTTCCATATGAATGTAAATCTTAACATAATCAAATCATCTCAGTGGCTAGCTGGCGTTACCTAACAACCAAAAGTGCCATGCATCATATTATTTGCTTGTGGCTCCTAGCATACATTCAACTTTTTTTGTAGAGATTCTTTTGCTGAAAGTCCTAAAATCAGCCATGGTGAAGATTTCTGGAGAAGATCAGTTAAGCCTTTTCTGTGGGCCTGGGTAGGGAGGGGGAAGACGGGAAGGCGGGGCTGAGAGCAGCTATGGATCTGAGAATGAGGAAGGAGTGATGTAAAAAAATAGGATTTTCCCTAGCAAGCAAAACTTGAGCAGCAGAACAGGTAGAGCAGAGGGGAGGATGGGAGTGAATATCCCAAAAGCCTGTAAGGGACAATTCTTAGTAACCTGTTTTCGGTGATGACAAAGCAACTTTAAAGGCCATTTTCACCAGATCTCTGATAGGGGTCCAAGGGCTCTCAGCTTGTTTGAGCTTTGGGTTAGCTGGTAAGAGGACCTGGTGGGACCTGGTGTGGGCGCTGACAGAAGAAGAGAGGAGTGAGTGGGTGAAGGGATTTCTTCAGTACCTGCTACCTCAAAAAAGAGGCAATGGTTTGAGGAAAGGCGGTTGTTTAGTTTTTGATCTAGTGAGTGGAGAGGAGAAGTCAGGTTGTTCAGGTGAGGGAGACAGTGGAGGGGCTGGGGCAGAAGGTTGAGGGTGAGGACCTATTTGAGCCAGGCCATAGGGTGGAAATTCATCAGTAGGGTCAAAAGTAGTGGATGAGTCTGGAGGAGGAGAAGATTGGGGATCAGTGGTTGTGGGTGTTGGTTTGCAAGCTAGAAAAATTTGCAGAGGTCTGCAAGAGGTGCAGAGAGCACAAGCAAGAAGAAAGCTTTGATGTAGCAGCCTTTTACCCATTTTTTCAAATGCTCACAGTAATTGTAGAGATCCCTTAGAATGGAGGGATCGAGGCACCCAAAAGGGAGGCCATCTGCTTTGGTTGTCTAAGGGATAAGTGGGCCAGGCCTGGGTGCTATATTTGATCAATTTTGGGGGTTTGATGTCTGGTGTCAAGGAGAGAGCTTTGAGGTTATCCAAGAGGCATTGTAGGGGAGAGTCGCCCGGCAGAGAGGACACATTACCCATGTTGCAAAGTAGTATAAGGAGGAGGGAAGGGGACGCAAACTTGGTATAGAGGAGAAGGAAGGAGACGCAACTGTAGTATAAGAGAGAAGGAGGAAACTGATTTATTGGCAAAAGGGGCGTCCCCACTAGAGCCAAAAATCAGGAGTGCCTTAGTGGCAGGTTCGAGCTGCAGAGATTGGTTGTCACCGAATCCTAGTCGAAGCTCTCGTCCTGGACGGAGCCGGAGCAGTGGGAGACCTTGGCCAAGGCTTTTCTTTTCAGGACCCCTCCTGGAGAGGCCGGAGACTCGCAGGGCCACAGGGCCGGAAAGAGGGGAAAGAAAGAGACAGGGGAAGAGGGAGGAGGGGGAGGGTAAGCGTCTCTCTGGCGGCTGAGTCTTGAAGGTGTGAGGACTAGGACTTTAGGAGAGCCACCAAGATGGTGAAGGTCTGGGTGGGGTGTGATGTTCAGTTCTCTGTTATGTATTCCTGGAGGTTACACAGTCCTTCGAGGGAGACCTACAAAGCCTATGCTGGGAAATTACCAGCTGGGAAGGGAAGGGAATAATTTTGAACCCAGGAGTCTAATCTGCCCTAGGAAGGAGTCCCTGAGGGCCACCGTGGCCTTGAAGGCTGTGGTGGGGTGTTTTCCTCCCCGCAGGTGGGCAAAGAGGTTTGCCGGACAATCAACGGTCAAATCCTCCTGACATCACCTTTGGGTTTAGGACTCCAGGAAGAGGAAACTCACCAATCGAAGGTCGGTGGTGGATGGAGTTCTGGCAGTCGAGAAAATGGGTTCAGGCCTGGGTTCAGGCCATCCGGTGAGTGGCACTTCCGAAGGAAGAGGGACCCAAAAGTGGGTTTTAACCCTCTCCCGGGTTTCGGCACCAATGAAAGGAAAGTGACCACAACACTCAGAGCGACCAAAAGATCTTTATTGCAGCAGTGCAACAAAGAGAAAAGAAGGAAGGAAAGAGAGAGAGAGAGAGAAAGAAGAGAAGAGATGAACAGGGAGAGAGCAAGAGCAAGACAGAGACGGAGAGCAGGAGTGGTGGCAGAATATGAGAAGGAGGATGATGGAGGTTGTTTTATTCAGTTTTCCGTTGCTGTAACAACATACCTGAGAAACTCTATTTAAATAGAGAAGAGGTAGGTTTTGGTTCATAGGTCTGGAGGTTTTATCCCACGGCCAGTTGGCCCCACTACTTCGGGGACCCTGGCAAGGCAGCCCAGTATGACCAGAGCTAGTTGTCTGGTTGTGTTTCCAAGCCTTTCCCAGCACAGCCTTTCCCCTGCCCTAAGCAAGAACGCACGTGCATGGCAACCTCAGACGGAGCAAGGGCAGGCCATCTCCAGGAGCTGAGGGCCGGGGTCTGCAGCCTGCCTTTGTCCCGGCACCCCTCAGGGCTGCTCTTGGTGGCCTCCGAGCACCTGTCGCCCAGAGGTGACTGTGGATGCATTGCCATGGTAACAGATAGTCCTCGAGATGCTGAAGGTTTGCAGAGGGCCACTGGGGGCCATCAGCCCTACGGCCTGTGGCAGGTCCCTGGGAAGAAAAGGGCCAGGCAGGACATGCAGCCTATGGCCCCGCCACAGGCTTGGAGAATGGAAGGAGGGGTGTACCTTCTCAACCTGAGAGGCCGCCCTCTGGAGCTGAGATGAGGTCTGTCGTCCGAGGATTCGTGTGTTGGAGGTTCGGTTCCCGGTGGTCATGTGAGAAGTGGTGGGGCCAGGGGTGGGCCTGGCGGGAGGTGATGAGGTCATTGGAGGGCCGCCCTGGGGAAGGATCCATGTTGACCTCTTGAGGTCCTTGTTATTCCCTTGAGAGCAAGGAGCTATGAAAAGAGCTATCTGACCCCCAAATGCTTCGTCTCCCGTTTCACCGTAGGACCCCAGATGTCAATCACTGTGATGGGATGTAGTGAGAAAGCCCTCACCAGAGCCCAGGCAGATGGAGCTGCCTGATCTCGGACTTTCAAAATGAGGTGGTGAGTAAACCTCATTTCTTTCTACGTCACCTAGCCTCAGGAATTCTGTTGCAGCATCAGAAGATAGGCTGATCCGTGCATCGTCGCCTGACGATCGTCTAACCGTGGGCCTGGGCTTTTTGCCCTCAGTGGCAAGCCGTGCTGCCTGGTTCTGACCAGAGGTGATTGATGTTTGCGTGCCTGCTGTGACAAAATGCTAGACCCTCACAAAGTGATGGTGACACTCGGATTAAAGAGGCTGAGAGAAGGGAGGTCGGTCACCCAGGGTGGGTGACAGGAGAGGTCCTGGCCCAAGTGAGACCTTCCTGGGGTCCAGTTTAGGAAGTGATTGGCCTCCACGGGGCCCGGAGCCCCAGGGGGCAGGGAAAGGGGCTGGGACAGGCACTGGGGTGGGCGATGGGCCTGCTCCCTTCACCAGTCCTGGGAGGCAGGGCCAAGTGCCCCCTGTGGCCACCTTCAACGGGTGGAACCTTCAACAGGGGGGCCTCCTGGGAGTGGCCAGGTCACTGGTGGTGCCACTCTCGGAAGGCACGCAGGTCCTTCTCCTGGGCCCTGTTAGCTCTCTCTCGAGAGCTGCTGTGTAAAGAGCTGGCCCTGAATCCCTTCCTGTCTGGCTGTGTGATCTCCTCCTTTCACACACCCACCATGAAGCCATCCACCACTTCCTGGGACCGAGCCAGAGGCCACCCCCAGAACTGAGCAGGTGCTGGTGCCGTTTTCTTGGTCCTCCAGAACTGTGAGTTGAACAAAACTTTTTTTTTTTTAATATAAAGTATTGAGCCTCAGGTATTTTGTTAAAGCCACAGAAAACAGGTCAAGGCACACAGAGACCACCCTCAGAATCCTATCTGTGGGCCAGGCGACCCTCAGAGGGAAAATAAATCATCCAAGGACTGTCATCCAGGCTTGGCTTCAGAAAGACCTCCGTGGGTCACCACAGGTTCACAAGAAGTCACACCACAACACAGTTCCTGGAAACATAGGCATTTGGGCCTCCTGCATGCATTAATTGAGCACCACCTGTGTTCCTGACTGGGGGCATCAGGCGAAACCTTTGTGCTAGCCTCTGGAAAAAAATACTTAAAGGGAAGAAAATTCTAAGAAAGCCAATAACACAAAGAAGGGAGTCCGGGTCCCCATTCTGGGATATGCCAGGCGTGTGGCTACTTTAGGCAAAAATTCAAAGCAGTCCTGTCCAAAGTCAAGGCTCCCTCTGGGTTTGCTGCGGAAGCCTCATCCTTGGCTTCCAAGTTGTCAAGCACAAAGCCTGGAATCTGAGGCCACGGTGCTGTGGAACGCCCCAGCTGCATGGGGTGGGGACACGCCACAGTCCACTGAGCTTCCGGCTGGCAGACAGCATGAATGGCCATCCAGGTGGGCTCACTTGGCTGGCCAGCTCAGCTGAGCCTTCCGATGACCCCAGCTGACATCTGTCACTGCCTGAGAGACCTCATGCAGGGACTCCCCAGTGGGGTCCCCTCCAAGGTCCCCGTCTGTAAAACTGTAAAGCGTAATGAGACACAACGGTGGCGTTTTAAGCCAGCAGCTCGGGGTAAGTTATTGTGCCTCCGTAAGACTGAGCACGGACGCAGGGAAGACTTAAGGAGGCCCTGGGCTGTCACCTCTGGCCAACCTTCCCGGGTCAGCAGGAAATGAGGGCTAAGGCAGAGCTGACCCTGCCAGGCGGACCGAGTGAGGAAGGCCCAAAGGTGCCCACAGACAGGAAGGCCATGGTCTGGGCATCAAGATTCTCCAGACAACAGAATCAATAGCCAAATAGAAATACAGAGAGGGATCTGTCACTGAGAGAGGCTGCAAAGTGACGTGACGTGCCACCTATACGCTGGGAAACCCACTTGTGCTGTTGTAATCCAGTCCAAATCCAAAGCCTGAGAACCAGGGGAACCCAGAGTGTGGTCCAAGCCCAAGTCCAAGTCCCCAGGAATGGGGGGTGCTGGTGCTCAGGGCCGGAGAAGAGGGGCTTGTCAGTTCAAGTGCTAAGCGGATCCACCTTCCTCCATTTTTTTGTCCGATTTGGGTCCTAAACAGATTGGAGGAGGCCCACCTGTGCTGGCGTGGGCAGATCTTTCCTCAGTCGACCAATCCCAAAGCTCATCTCTTCTGGAAACACCCTGACTGACACACCCCAGGATCATGTTTCCCCAGTCCTCTGGGCACCTCTTAGCCCAGGCAAGTGGACACACCAAAAAATCAGCCCTCGCCTCTGGGTTCAAGGAAATCTCTGAGCGATTGGTAAGCGACTGAGTTCCTGACGGCTGTGTTCCCAGAGCAGAGACTTCAGCGGCCACCGCCATCCAAGAATAATTAATTAGTTGATCATTAATTCTGCACGATGGGGACACTCCACCGTCCACTGAGCTTCTGGCTGGCAGCCAACATTAATGGCCAGCCAGGAGGGGTCGCTTGGTCCTCTGAGGTCACCGAATTAATTCAGAAAAGTCTCCAAACAAATGCCCACAACCAACCCTTGGGGAGAATCTGTTCTGTGGAGTTATCGTGGGATGTTATTCACAGGCCAGTTTTCAACAACAAAACAAAACAAAACAAAAAAATAAGAAATACGCAAGAAAACAAGAAAGGATGACCCATAACCAGGGGAAACTGTCCCCGAGGAAGGTGACATACACAGACTGTACGTCAGTTATTTAAAATGCTTCAAAACAAATAGAGAATAGCTCACCAAACAGAGAATATCGATAAAGAGATAGAAATTATTTTTTAAAAAATAGGAATTTCAGACACGACGCTCAGGTGTCAAAATATTTTAGCCGGATGATGTCCCCAGATTGTGACTGCTGGGGGTGAGAAGAGCAAAGCAAGATCTGGGCCACCACATTTTCAGAGTGAGCTCTAAGCCCATGCTGCCGGGACCCGGGAGGGCAAGAGAGGTCGCAGGTGACAGGCAGACCTTTGTCACCTCCGTCTGCATCCTGTGCTGTGCGGAATCAGTGTCTCGAACACCTGGAGCACTCGGTAGTCTGCTAAGGGACCACATCCTGGGGTCAAAGAGGTCAGAGAGCGGGGGAGGGGGGGAGCAGCCAGAATCATAACATTTTTTTTTCTTTAGTGACTTAAACAAGGAACAGTTATTATTTTTTAATTTTAGTGTGTAGAGAACTTAAGTGGCTTAGTTGTGTGCTTCTGGCTCAAGATTAGGATCAGAACATCCCCTGCAGCTTCAGAGGATCAGGACGTCCCCTGCAGCTTCTTCCTGTGGTCCAAGGTGGTGCCTCCACACAGAAGTGTGACCCTAACAGGACAAGGGCAGGCGGGAGCGCTACCCAGACAGGACCATGGTGCCCAGCGCACAGCGTGCTGTCACCAAAACGAGTTTTATAAAAGAACAAGAGTTTACTCACCAGGTGGCCCAGCACGGAGGTGGGAGACCCAAGGCTCAGGTCTGCCCCCGTGAGGACAGGGTTTGGGGGTGTTTACGGGGGACAGCAGCAGCATGACTTAAGAGGCTGGTGAAGGGGACTGGAGTTGAAGCCATCGGTGGCCTAAGCACATGATAAATGCTATTTGGAAAATGATGGCTTTAGCATGACTTAGGCTGTAGTTTCTGGTCCCCTGTGTAGGCCTAGGGAAGCCAGTGGTTTCAGTGAAAGTGGCCTTTGAGTCCCCAAGAGGTAACCTAGGCAACAGCTATCATCATAAGCACAGGTCGGAGGTGTCTCTGCAGCCGAGCCAGCGGGGGACCCACCAGTGGTGGCTCAGAGTGAGTGATTTTTAAAGTCAGCTACAAGCAAGCCAGGCTGGGCGTGTGCTCAGGTTTTCCAAAACAGACTGGTCTCGTGGGCAGCCTGCAGGGGACCTCATGCCCTGGTGGGTGGCAGGGCCTTGGGTGGCAGGAAGGGGTTTGACTTTGCTTCGGCAGAGCCACTTCCTCTTTGGAGCAGAGACACACACCTGTGAGAACCCTGCGTCTTGCCCCTGGGGAAAACCTGTGGAGGCTTCAGGCGGGTGCCCGGCCTGGCTGCAGAGCGAGGCCACGTGCCCAGCTTGTGCTGGTGCGGGCAGGTGCTGCCCTGTGCAGGCCCTTCCTGGCCGATCCGTGTCCTGTGGGGCAGCCTCGAGGGACACCCTGCAGGGCTGCCCAAGAAGCTCACAAAATGCGAGCGGAGGCCAGCATGGCTTCAGGGTCGTCACCCAGGGACAAGGACAGATCTTGGAGTCCAGGTGTGCTGTGACGTTCTCCTCAAGGTGCAAAGAGAGTCAATGCTTCTGAAACTCATGAACTCCGCAAATGACTACGTTGATTAGCTCCAGAGCCCTTGAAGCAACAAAATTCAGTTGCAACTTTGCATTCAAGTTGCAAGCCCAGAACCCTTGATCTCAGAGAACATAGACTCCCCATAGTCCATTTGGTTTGCCGTGGCGATCCCCTTTCCTAGACCAATAATTATTCTAGGGATGGCATGGAACACTGTTCTGCCCAAAAAGAGGGGGGGGGGAAAGTCAGATCCTTAGGTTCCCGCTGCTGCTTCCTTCCAGTTTGAGATGCAGGTGTGATGCCTGGAGCTCGGATAGCTATTTTGTAACTAGGAGGTGACAAGCATGAAGATTTAAAGACATTGTGCTAAAAGTGTAATTGACAGGTGGGACAGGCCTAGCTTGATGGCATTGAGCTATGGCACAGCTCTGACATTCTGTGTCCAGATCACTTTTTTGATACCACTAATTTTTATTATTGTTAAACCCTTCTAGATGAGGTTTCTCATATTTGCAACCCAAGCCAGTCTTTTGGAAATATTTTCTCAAAAATTTCAGCCCGAGGAAATGTTACTTTATACAGATATATCTATTCCTTTTTGATCGACCTAAATCCATGTGGTTCTCATTTCTTTTCCTGAAGAGCTTGTCTGTTAACAGGCAGGGGAGCCCGGCTGGAGACTGCCTCTGCAGGAGGCCGGGTCCCCCAGCCAGCCAGACCCCCGACCTCCGCCAGGCTCTGCAGGGTGCAGGGGGGTGTGGTGTAGGGAGGATGGGGTGAAGCAGCCTGCTCTGCTCTGTCGGGTTGGACTGTGTCCAGGCCTGAGGCTCCCAAGGTGCCAGTCAAGACCAGGGGGATTCTGGGGACATTCAGCTTTGGGGGTCTTGAGAAGATGCCTCCTTTTGGAAATCCCTGGGACAGCTAGGAGGGTGGGCAGCGGTGTGGTCTTGAAATACCCAGCACCACATTTAAAAATAAATGAATAAATAGAATAAAGTTAAGGGGATGGACTGTGGCTCAGGGTAGAGCGCTTGCCTAGCTGGATCCTCAGCAGCACATCAAAGTAAATAAACAAAAAATAAAGGTGATGTGTCCAGCTACAACTAAAAAAATAAATAAACAAAAATGAAAATAAATAAAGTTGATGTATCTTCAAGTTCTTTGACCGTCCTCTTCCCCTGAACCTGGGTGCTCCTCTGTCACAGTCACCTGGGGAGGTCCCCGCAGGAAGTGTGGCTGCTGAGAGGACCCGAGGGAGGGAGGGCAGGAGACAGAGACAGGGGACAGAGACAGAGGTGGGCAGAAAGAGAAAGAAAGGGGGAGGGAAAGCAGAGACACAGAAGCAGGAGGGAGAGAGGACTGGCCAGGTCACCAAGTGTCCCCGCCCTCTGGGCAGGTCCAGCCCTCCTCCTGGGCGGAGCCTGTGAGTGGAGCTGTCATGGCCCTGGCCCTGGCCCTTGCCCTGCCTCGGGGCCAGCCGCAGCCTCCTGAGCGCCCACCCAGCCTCCTCGGCAAGACTCGTGCAGGGCCGGGCTCTCCCAGGGGAAGGCGAGGGGACCTTCTCTGGACTGCAGGCCACTGGGGTTCACTGAGGTCTGCGGGGCGCCAGGAGCGACTGGAAGGTGAGGAACGGGACCATCGGGCAGGATCCAGCCTCTGGCCTCAGCCCGTGGGAACGTGCGCTGGGGAGGTGGGGGGCCTCCCGGGTGGACCTCCTCCAGGGCCGTCGATGGCTCCGCGGGGCTACTGTGGTCCTAACATAAGGACGAAGTGACAAGTTAAGCTGTTTATTTCCCATCAGCAAAAAGCCCAAAGCCTAGCAGCCGCCCCGCCTGCCACCCAGCGGCTCCGGAGGCTGAGGCAGGAGGATCCGAGGTCAAAGCCAGCCTCAGCGACTGAGCCAGTCAGAGGACGCAAGAGCAGAGACAGGAGGGGTGGGGTGGTGGTGGGGACCAGCCGGGAAGCACAGGGTGGTCACTTGGGGGCTCAGGTGAAGCCACCTTGAGGTCCCAGGCGGCTGGGTGTTGGCGAGCCTCAGATCTGGGAGCTCCCAGGTCTTGGTGGGGTGGAGACTTCAGCCCGAGGTGTGAGCATGGGGCCCTGGAAGACAGCTGTGTTGTCTTGTTTGTGAGGGTCCAGCCTGCACCCTGAAACTCTGTTCCTTCCCGTGACTCAGGCTCCCGGCCGGTTTACGGACCAACAAACTCTCCTCAATGGTTCATTATCTGTCGTTTCCAAGGAGACGGCAGGACCAGAGTGGAAGTGGCCGCCTGTCATCCAGCCTCAGCGGGATGTGACTTCCTGTTGGTGGGAGAGAGGAGGGAGGTGGGGGGTCTGTGGCCGCTCCTGAGCCGGGAGCTGGCCGGCAGCGAGGGCCGGCAGACCCTGGACCTCTTCCCCAAGTCTGCCCTGGCACAGCATCCCGCTTCCGGCTCTACTGGTTTGGCTTGTGTTTGGAAGTCTTTGGGGACCGGCTGACTTCACTCTGGTGACATCTGGAAGGTTTAATGGAGAAGAGAAAGGGGAATGGTCCTCTTCCCAAGCCCTCCCCACCATTCCTTGGATTTCTCTGGGTGGAGGTACTACTTCAATTTCCAATAAACTTTGACCTGATGATTTTGTTTTCTTCCACTCAGATCATCCCTCCAGAGAGAACGTAAAAAGGAAACCAATCAGAAGCCCGTTGAGGGCTTTTATACTCCCAGCAAATTCTAGGGATGTGGATTGGAGCCTCCTGGGAGCATGGGGGGAAACAGCAACCCTCAACTTTGGAGAGAAATCTTGGAGGAAATCTTCCACCAATCCTTTACTTTCTAGAACCTCAACCTGTATTTAAGGGCTCTGGACATCTTGCACCATGGTAGGAGGACATGTGCTTGTAGAGGCCATCAGGACCCCTGCCCCTCCCTGTCTTTCTTTGCTTCCTGGCACCACGAGGGGAACAGACCTTCTCTGCCTCATGCTCCCGCCATGATGTACTGGGCTGCCCCAGGCCCAAAGCCACAGGGCCAAGCAACCAAGGATTGAAGCCTCTGAAACTGCGAATCAAAATCAACCTTTTGTCTTTTAAGCCAGTTTATCCCAGACATTTATCACAGTCACGGGAAGCTGACTAATTCAAACTCACAAGGGTTCAACTTACAGTTTTTCGACTTTATAATGGTGTGAAACCCATATGCATTCAGTAGAAATCATATACTGGGTTTTGAATTCAGGTCTTTTCCAGGCTGGTGAAAACACGATCCTGTCTCGTGATGCTGGGTAGCAGTGGCAAGCCGCAGCTCCCAGTCAGCCAAGGGACCACGGGGGTGAACACCTCATGCTCTGCAGGCTGCTGTGCTGCTGATGCTTGCCATTTTAACTAACAATGCTCCTAAGTTGAGGAGCACCTGTACCAGTCATCTGTTGCCACGAAGCAGTGTTACTGCAGATCTAGCAGCTTGAAACAGCCCTCAGTGTCTGTGGGTCGGGGGTCTGAATGCAGTGTGTCAGGGCCCTTCACAGTCGAGGTGTTGGTGGGCTGCAGGCTCATCCGAGGCTCGACAGGAGGAACCTGCATCCTCCCTCATGAGCTTGTTGGCCACGCCCAGATCCCCGTGAGCTGTCAGACGGAGGGCCTGGGTCTCCTGCCCGCAGTGGCAGAGGGGACCCTCCAGTACTTGACACCTAGACCTTCTCCACATGGCCAAAAAAGGCAAAGACAGATGGCTGAGCACCACGGCTTCTACAGGATGGAGTTACTGCAGGGAATTGGCTCCCGCCAGGACCGTCCTCCTCAGCATCCACATCCTTCCAGCTAAGAAGAGCCACGTGACTAGTTCTCCTGCTGGGATGGGTGGATGGATGAGTGTCACGTCCAGTCCAGAGGGTGGAGATGTGGGTGTGGTGTCCTCACGGCCTCTTCTGCCATCGCCTGTTGGGTTGGAGGGACTCAGCGTCCATGTGGGGCCTCCAGGTGGGAGGAGCATGGGGGGCCATGAACCAGCTCAGAGGAGGGTCCCCTTCAATGGTCCATATGGGTTTGTATCATCCAGTGACAACAGCGTACGTGTGTGTGTGTGTGTGTGTGTGTGTAGGTCTGTGTGCGGTGGCCACAGAAGTTCTCCATCCTCTTGAGTAGTCAGAATTCCTCAGCTGTTAGTGCTAAATAAATGACTCTAATAATTAGAATCATAAACAATAAGCTTTTTGGCCTCTCACCGTCGTTGTGGGCCAGGGACTGGGAGCATTTGGTGGGGCGGTTGGGGCTGTGGTCTTATCTGAAGGCCCAGCTGGGGCTGGCGGGTCCATGTCTGAAGCTGTTCTTCACACGCCGGGTGGTTCAGTGCTGGGTGTCAGCAGGAGACGTCTCCCCCACCCCCGGGACCTCCCCACAGGGCTGCTGGAGCCTCCTCGTGGCCAGACAGCTGCCTTCCCCAAAGGCAGAGGAAGGAATCCTAGAGAGAGCAAGTGGAAGACTCCATGTCCTTTATGGGCTAGTCCTGGAAGTCACACATGGTCACACATGGTCACGATGGTGGTGTCCTGTTGGAGACGCAGGTCAGTCCTACTCTGTGAGAGTGGGCCTCACGGAGCGTGAAGAACTGGCTGGGTCAGTCATCCTGTCGAGACTGTGACAAAACACCTGAGAGAATCCACTATGGGAAGAAAGGTGGAGTTAGGCCCATGGCTTCAGAGGTCTCAGCCCCAGGCTGTGGGGTCCTGTTTTTTTGAGCCTGGCACATCTTGGTGAGGAGGGTGTGGTGGACGAGGTCTGTCCACCTCATAGGCAGGAGGCAAGGAGAGAAGGGCCAGGGTCTCGATGGCTCCTTCGAGGGCACGCCCCATGTCCTAACTTCCTCCCGTGAGGCCCCACCTCCCTCACAGCCACAGGCTGGGGACCAGCCTCCAAGGCACAGGCCTCTGGGGGACCTTCCAGACCCCGTGTGCAGCACTGGATGCCCTGAGGAGGGCAGGGGTGGCCCAGAAGCTGACCAGGACGAGTGAGCAAGGCTCAGGGAGAGGCTCAGCGGCCCCTTGAGAGGGGTGACGCAGACCCCTGTCCACTGAGGGGAGTCTTGTGGGCCAGCGGTCACAGCAGGCTGCTCTGTAGAGGGACAGGCAGTGACTGTTCAGTGAGGACCAGAGCTGGCTTTTCAGAGATGACCCAGAAACCAGGCCCACAGACCACTGAGCCATGGGGGACGATCGTCATGTGTTCCCACCATGATGTGCTGCTCACCCAGGCTCCAAGGGGCCCATGGATGATGGATCGAACCTCTAAACATGTGAGTGAAGTAACCTTTTTCTCTGTAAGTTAACTAGCTCAGGTATTTTGTTACAGCACCGGGCAGCTGACTCGACATGACAGGGTAGAAAGATCCCATGATCCAGTCAGAAAACCCTGGCCTTGTGGGTGTGCCAGTCAGACCTGGAGTCCCTCCTGTGTGTGGAGTGGGGGTGGCAGTGACGCTGCCGATCTCCAGGTTGTGGCCATTAGAGGCTGAAGTGATCACTGTGTGTGAGAAGTCATCCATGAATGGCGGTCTGAATTTTAATAAAAGATTTCACAGCCTATGATGAGAGGAAATTGAGAAATGGCCTCAGAGTGGGGAGCCGGGCTTGGAAATGATTCAGTCCAGTGAGACTTACCAGCCATCATGGGCTCCTCTGTGCTTTCCAGCTTTGGAGTCATTCATATGAAACACTTCCTCCCAGCTAACTGAGTCTCTCCCTCCCTCCCTCCCTCCCTCCCTGTCTCCCTCCCTCCCTCCCTCCCTCTCTTTTGAGACAGGGTCTCACTACATTGCCCAGGCTGGTCTTGAACTCTGAGCTCAAGAGATCCTCCTGCCTCAGCCTCCCGCGTAGCTGGGGTTCTGAGCCTCCTTCGACTGAGGCTGTATTTGCTTGATGTTCTGTTCTTCGGTGGTTTCTAAGATTCACTTTCTCTTTCTTGCCTCACTTTCATTAGGCAAAATGGGCTTGGGATTTAAAAGCCAACTTTATCCATTAGAAAAGAAGACACTTGTGAGTGAATGATCACAATCACTCCAGATGTCAGAGTCTAGAGGTCACCTGCTCCACCCGTGGGTGATAAGTATCTCTTCTGCTCATGTGGGGAGGGGGTCCACGTCTCTGAATGTGTGGGGTGGAGGCAGGAGGGTGCGCTCCTGTGAGCATGGGACATTGGGTTTGAGGAGGGGCTCCATTAGACACGGTGACGATCTGGGTTGATGGAGTGGCCTGGTGCAGAGTCTGAGGGGAGGGTCCCCGGAACCGCAGGTGTGAACTGTGGTTCATACCTACAAGGAGCTGATGGATCTTCCTGGAAGTTCCTGTCATGAATAATTAATCCTTCCTGGAATAAAGGATGCTAATGGTAACCCAAGCCCTGCTGAGATGCAAGGTAAGTGGTCGCCCTGGTGTGTGTGTGTGTGTGTGTGTGTGTGTGTGTGTGTGTGTGTCTGTGTGTGTGTGTGTGTGCTCTGTGTGTAGTGCTGTGTCAGTAGCTGCGTTTGGATTGTGCGTCTGTGTGAGTTTAAGGCTGTGTGTGTATTTGTGTGCACTACCCTGTGGCTATCTGAGTTTATGGAGTTGTGCAACCTACTTAATTTTTGATTTTTTTGCATGAAAAATTACAAATGGGAATGTGATAAATGTCCTAATTCCTGTTGAATGTGTTGTGGGGTTGACAGTTGCTACCCCTCCAGGCTGACATGGGGTTGTTCCTGAAGAATTGCCTCTGCCACACCCTGCTTTGCCCCAGGTGCGGCTTCAGGCCAGGAGAGCTGTCCCCTTGGGGTTCCCTGGCAGGAGGAGCCCAGGCCTGGGCTGTAGCTGGGGTCCCCGGGGGTCCGCTGTTCTCACAGTCCTACAGGAACCCACACCCACCCACCACTTGCCAAGCAGTCAGCAAATGACCAGCCGTGAAGAGACACCAATTGTCCCTCAGCCCACGAGAGAGGAAATGGTCCTGAAAGGGGCTGCCACCTCCTGGGGCTGAGGATATCATAAAGCTGTTCACTTCAAAGAGCTGGTGGACAAATGGGGGCCTCTAGACAAATGGAGGCCTCTGTCCCCAGGGTCCCCCAAGGTGGTCCTCAGCTGACCGTAAGATACGGAAGAGGATCTCAGGCGACTGAGGAATCCCTACGCCATTCTGCAAAACACCATTATTTAGCTAAATGTCATGTTACAATCACAGAAGAATGAAAAAGAAGAGAAATATCAAGAGCAAAACAAAAGCGGCCATCCAGGGGTCTTGGTCAGGTTGTGGGGGTACCGGGGATATCATGATGGAGGCCCAGGGTGGGGGGGTGGGGGCAGCAGGCAGGGGACCGGATTCCAGAGCTGGGGCTTAACTAGTGAATCACCGTGCAGCCACAGGGAGCGGGGGGTCACAAAGACACTTAAAACCACATTGGAGAATGAGATGTGATGGTCTCAAAAGATACCCAGGCCCGGGATTATGTGAAATTCTAGAAGGTGAACCCCCACCACCCACACAGGCAGGAAGTGGGTGAAATCGTTAGAAACCGTTAGATGTGGGAGGTGGCCACGCAAGTAGTTTTGTTTCTCTTGTTCCTCCTTTTAAACATTTTGCTTATCTGCATTTACCTTTTTTTTTGCAATGAATATATATATATAACACTCACATACCCATGTCCATGTGCACAGGCTGTGTTTTAAGTCAGGAAAACATTTTAAGACAAGACGTTTGGGCCACGTCCACTGTGTGCTGCTGACCTGCTCCAGCAAAGTTGTGAGGTCCCAGGGATATCAAGATAGAGGTCCCCAGGGTGGGAGGAGGACAGGGGGGAGACTGCCCCCACCTCCGGCATAGTGGGAACCAGGCTTACCAGGGGACAGCATGAGGCTCCGAGGGTCCTGCTGTCCCAAGGCGGCTGTCCTGGTGTACCTGCCGGGTCTCACTGTCCCCTGTGCTCACTTCATGGAGAGTGCACCTCGGTCTTCTAGTCATTTCCTGGTTCTGGCCTCCGTGATTACCTGGACAACATGGAAGCTCAAGTCCCTGTGGGCTGCACCTCCCAGTGGCCCTCAGGAAGGCTCCTGTGGGTCTGCAGAGAAAGTCAGCCGGTCCACGCAGGCTGCCGAGGGGGAGGGTGGCTGAGGGCACAGGGTGCAGACCTGTGGCCTTCCACACCACAAGGGCTGCTGGCCTTCCCTGGGCTCCGTGTGTTAGCTGGACCACGCTCTAGGGACTGTTATCAGGGTTGTCCCCAACCAGGAACAAGCTGCTTAGAGAGGGCAACACCGGCTCTGCAGAGTGCTGGACTGTGGTCCACACTCCTTTGGCTTCCCATCTTCACAGCAAAAGAGAGGCGCAGCAGCTTCTGTGTGAACACACGACATCTGCCATCAGGGCCAGAAAGATGTCGGCTGCTACGTGATCCCGGCGGTGGCTCTGGATCGACTTTTCTTGGTGACGGCGTTCATCATGTTGAAGGGGAAAATAATCCAATTCCTGCTCTTTCGAAAAGCACACAAGTATGTTTCTATGCCTGAGGTCAGTTATGAACTACAGGAGACGAGAGAATGTCGGCAGACCTTCTTACCTGGTCCCCAGGACACCAGCAGGCCCTGCCCAAGATGACCATGGGCTGCCAACCCGCGTGCGTAGAGCAGTCTCGTGGACGCCTATATCTGCCCTTGAACCATCAACTTCCTGGTTAATGGTAATGACGGCCCTCTGGAGAGTGGTCACTAAAAGGATTGGGGCCATTTGGAATGGAGTGGGCCTCTCTTGGTCAGTGCAGCCTGTGCCAGCACCCACACCCACTGGCCCTGTGCCAACAGCTGTGGGGCCTGAGCAGGGGCAGCCCCTCCCCTGCAGCAGGTTATGACCAGGGAGGGGAGACGACTCAGGTGACCGTGGGCCATGGGTCACAGACGCCCACTGTGCTCTGTGCCTCAGGACCCCGCCACCTTCTCGAGGACTTGAAGGTCTTCAGAAGCCGGGACCTCCGGGTTTCTTGTCTCCCTTCCTGGGAGAATGCAGGGCCCCCACACCTGCTTTGTTCCAGGGAAGATTTAAGGCAGTTCACAGTTTGTCTTGAGGCCACGTGGAAGACACCCTGGATTTGTTTTTGTGTCCTTCTTCCAAATTATGTCTGCATACGGCTGTCACTTCCCCTGCATCTGTCAAGGTAGACAGTGTGACTGTGAAGGCAGGTTGTGTGACTGCAGAATGAAATAACCGCGCCACCCAAAGTCTCTCTCTGTGGAGAAGACGAGGTTGAAGAACGGATTGGCCCCCTCTGGTGCCTGCGCTCCTGTCTGACGGTGGAGAGAGAAGAGGGCACATGTCCACCCAGAAGGAAAAGATTAATTCTGTCGCTGGTGTGAGATCGGAGGGCCCCCCACTGCAAGACAGAGCCTCACCAAGCTCCCCGATCTGTATGACAACCACCAAGCCAGGTGGCAGGCTGGACACGCTGCCCAGACCAAAACCTTCCCCGGCCACCTGCCATAGCCATTACCTGTAGAAACGGTTTGACCGAGAACCTGAAGGACCCATGATCATTCTATATGATTTGAAAACGTTTTCCATTAAGGGAACGTAGCTTCTGACTCTGATGTGACTGAGGGTCGGGGACGGGGTGGTTTAGATCAGCGGTCCTCCAGAGAAGAACTAGAAAAGCTGACAGAATAGAAGATGTTGTCCTCACGGTTATCAGAGAGCTGTCAGGTTGGTGAGGAATAACCTGGTCAAGGTTGGAAGAGGCTCAGGCAGCCTTGGGATGGTTTGTCTTCTGTGGGTCTGGTGATTCCGAGTCAGCAGGTCACAGGTGGGTGGTGTCTGGCAAAGGACCCCAATGGGTTCACCCACTCTCCCCCATGCCCACGGCCCAGATCCTACTTCCTGTGGGAAACTGCAGATAGACTGCGCATGCCTAACCTCAGCTGAGTGCTTTGTACGGTGTAGACCAGACAGTGTCCATGAATTCACAGTATACCATGTTCCATAAAATAGAAGAAACTAACACAGTGCAGTTTTAGTCCCCATTCCCTTGCGGTCTCTCAGGTTACAGCAATGACATATTTTATTCCTACAGATTTCTCTATAAAGAATTGATTTTCTTTTTTTCTTTTTTTACATTTTCTTTCTTTTGTTTTATTTTTATTTTTTTGGTACCGGGGATTGAACTCAGGGGCACTCGACCACTGAGCCACATCCCCAGCCGTAAATAGTATTTTATTTAGAGACAGGGTTTCACTACTAAGATGCTTAGTGCCTCGCTGTGGCTGAGGCTGGCTTTGAACTAGCAATCCTCCTGCCTCAGCCTCCTGAGCCGCTGTGATTACAGGCATGCACCACTGCTCCGGGCTTCTTCTGTTTTATTTTAGTTTTAAACATCCCTTTCCTTCCTTCATCATCCTTTTCTTCCTCTCCCTTTCCCCTTCCTTTTCTTCCTGGCTGGGGTTGAACGCAGGGCCTTTTGCAGGCCCAGCAAGGGCTCTACCTCTAGGCTCCACCCACTTGCATGGATTTCAGCTTTCGGAAGATTTATCCCCACAGGGATGGCGGCTTATGTGTCTCAACTCTCCTCTAGTGGATTGCCCACCTGATCTGTACATCTGATTTCAGGATTCCTGAATATGATTTTGCAATCTGTATTTACACGGCAGCTTGTCCTCAAATATCCTTTCAGTTAGAGTCAATAGACACTTTCCTCTTAGAATGTAGATTTTAAATAGCCATTCAACCCTTTAATTAGCTTTCCATAATTCATGTTTCTTCTCTCACTCGGATCTGAGGAGTGCACTGAGAGATGGGTGTGGTCTTCAGTTCATGGATGAGAACATTCAGGTTGTACCTATAAGGAGATGATGTTCAGGGTCCACTGCTGCTCCATGGTAGAGGGGAGTGGGGAGCGGGTCTTTGGCTCCTTTGTTTGTCTCTGGGTCTTTATGGTTGCAGAAGAAGAAAAGTTCACGTTTCAGGGAAGCAAACTGATTCTAAGCTTTAACTGTATTGGACCCACCTAGAACAAGGCCAGTGCCCAACCCAAGTAAGCATTTGTTTAAAAAAAAAAAAGGCTCGATGTTTGTCTATGCTTTGCAAAGACTCTCAGGACATGGGGTTTTAAAGTAGATTTTTAAAAAATGAACTAGATTTCTGTTTTGTTCTTTTGTGAATATCGGATCAGTGTTGTACGAGTAATTATTTAATCATTGCCTGGGTCGGGGGGACTGATTTGTGGAGCATTTTGATTTCCATGGTGAAAATTCTCCCACTGTGACTGATTTCAAGCTGTGTAATGTAACTCCAAGCTTTTTTGAAGTTGCGAGAAGATGTAAAGTAGCTCACCATCAAAAAGTATTCTACAACAGAATAGGCATAGATATTGTCAAGGGTGTAGATATTAGTAAAATAAACAAAAAGCAATGACTTTTGAGCATTTGTTATATTTTAATCTGACTTATGTAATTGTGTTTATTTAATTTAATTTTTAATAATGGCTGTATTTAGTTATCAGTGGGTTGGATTCTGAAATATGCAAATATGCAACAGTTGACTTTTCCTTTCTTTCTTTCTTTTTTTTTTTTTTTTTGGTACCAGGGATTGAACTCTGGAGTACTGGAACACTGAGCCACATCCCCAGCCCTATTTTGTATTTTATTTAGACACAGGGTCTCACTGAGTTGCTTAGCACCTCGCTCTTGCTGAGGCTGGTTTTGAGCTCATGATCCTCCTGCCTCAACCTCCTGAGCCAATGGGTTTACAGGCCAACGCCACCACATCCTGCAACAATTAGCTCTTATAATTCAGTATGTGTGGGCTCCAGAATCCTGCAGAATGGGAGAATCTCACAATAAAAATATGCAAGAGAAAAGACCAGGTCACAAAAGTCTACACCTATGTAACTGGTCAGGTTTACAGTTTGGATAGATTCAGCTGTAACACACTAAGTTCAACTATAAAAAGCACGTCTCCAGGGGGGCATTGCCGGGAAAAGGCACAGCCCAGGGGTCTTTCCCGGGCTCCAGACTACAAGTGTAACTTCTGCTTGTTTCAGTCTCTGAAACTCTTTCTAGTTAGGAGAGTGAAATTGTACTTCTGGACGGAAAGAGATTGGATTTGGAATGGGGATCCTGGAAAAACCAATGAAGATCCCCGGTATTGCAACTTCTGTAAATATTTACTTTACAAGTAGGAATGCTTGTCATCACTATAATGCTGCACGGAAGGGTTTTACCTGCTGTTGAAAGTGTTTAAAACATTCAAAACCATCTGATATGTGAGTCTTGAAATTTTAATGAGATGCTTAAAAGAGATTTCGGTTTGCAATCAATGTTTCAAAGTTGAGGGCATCTGATTGGATGCAGGACGTCTCTGACTGGCCAGCTTCTCTGTCCCAGCCACAGTGGCCCCACCTGGGGACTTGGAGAAATGCATTCTCTTAGGCTTTCGGACCGAGTGAGAGTCCCAGCGGCGGCTGGGCGTCAAGGAGTTCCAAGGAAGTTGAGGTTCGAGCATCACTGGTCCCTAGAGCAATGTCAGCCACTAAAAGCCAGTAAATTGGATTTTGGATAAAGTTCCTGATATGGGCATATTTTTAGTGCACAGAATCGTTTGGGCCGCAAGGAACCGATCAACCAACACTTTTCCACCCAAAGCTTTGTCGTCGACCCTTGCAACCCGTTTCCTTTTGCTTTAAAGTTCAGATTGTAGCGAGCAAGCCCTGCAGCTGCTCCCTCTCCAGGTCCCGAGGTGGCTCCGCGCTCCCCGGTGGGGACGGAGCCCGGGGGCGGGGCATGTGGCTGGAGAATTTTCCTGGGTTCCCTGTGAGTGTCCCCTGCCTGGCTCCCTGGGAGGTTCCGGCTCCTCAAAGGAGGACAGGTACTGCCAAGGCTTGCCTCGCATCTGTGTGCACACGGGGGAGGGGATTTGGTGTGTGTATGGTGTGTGCATGATGCACAGGTATGGTGTGTGTGGCGTGTGCATAGCTGGTGTGAGGTGGCCTGAGTGTGTGATCGGTGTTTGTGGCATGTGGTGCATGCTGTGCACTGTTTGGTGTGTGGCGTGGGTGTGCTGTGTGTGTGTGGTTTGGTGTGTGCGGCGTTGAGGGTGGTGAGCATGCATGGCATGTGTACATAGTTTGGTGTTTGTGGTGTTGGTGGTACAACGTGTCACACTGAAGTAGGACAGAAGAGGAATGTTCAGGAAGCCAGTTTATTGGCTGCAGGGTTCAGAGATGACTCTCACCTAAGGATTCTTCCTCTGAACAAAGATTTTGGGGGTTCTTTGAACTCTATACCCAGTGGGGGGCTGGGGGCTTGGAGGTTTTGCATGGAAAGTGCCTCCTTCCATCCCCTGGGCCAGACACAGGTTGCACAAGTTTTTACCAAGAAAGCCAAGATAATATCTTTATGCACAACAAGCTTGCAGATGAACCCTGTCGCACCTTTTGTGCAAACCTGGCAATTACAAGAAAGAGGGAACTACCAACCACACAACTTCTGGAGACAAGCTGTGATGTGACCAGAGGAGAGCCTTAATTATGGCAAGGGTCTTCTGGGGGGGGGGCTACCTGGTCTGCTTCAATATGTGTGGTGTATGTGTGATATGAACATAAGGTGTGTAGTGTCTGTGGTGTATGTGTGTGGTGTGTAGTGTGTGTGATATATACCTTGTGTGTGTGCAGTATTAGGTGGTGTGTGAGCTGTGTATATGTGGTGCATGTATTGTGTGTGGCATGTGGTGCACATGGCATATGTGCATGGTATGCATGTGTGTGCTGTCTGTGGTATAGCTTGTGCTAATGGTGTGTGTGTGTGCAGTATAATTGTGTGTGCTATGTATGATGGGGGCATGTGAATAGTACATGTGGTGTGTGTCTGGAAAATGTGTTGTGTGTGTAGCATGTTGTATGTGGTATGCGGGGTGCATTAGTATATAGTAGGTACATTGTGTCCATTGTGTGTTGTGTGTGCTATGTGGGACTCCTGTGCACATACGTGGTTTGCATGTGGTATGTCTGAGGATGTGTGTGTGGTATATACTCTGTGGTGTACCTATGGTACCTGTGCTGTTGGGTGGTGTATGTGTAGTGTGTGTCGTGAGTAGGGTGCATGTAGTATGTGTGTATTATGTGTGTTGTGGGTAGTATGCATTGTGCATGGTGTGATGAACCATGTGGGATGCATGTGCTATGTGTCATGTGCAATGTGTGTTAGTGTAGTGAGTTGTGCAAGTAATGTGTGGTATATGTTGTGTGTGGTATTTATGGAGCATGTTGCATGTTTGTGTCACATGTATTATGTGTGGTATGTAGTATGTATTTAGTATGTGTTTGTGTGAGTGGTGCATGCATGTGGCATGTGTATTGTATATGGCATGTGATGTGTGTATGTGTGGCATGTGATTCACATGTTTGGTGTATGGGGCAGTACATGGTGTGTCTTGTATGCAGTGCGTGAGATGTGTGTTGCGTTGTTTCATGTGTATGTTTTGCATGTGTGTTGTATGGGAGGTGTGTATTGTGCATGTATGCATTTGTGGTATGAGTGCTACATTGGGTCATGTGGGTGAGTGTGATGGTTGTATGTAGTTCATGTGGTGTTGTGTGGTTTGTGGTATGTTTATTGTGTAGGAGTGTGGTACTATGGTGTGTCTAGTGTGTTGTGTATAGTGTGTTTGTGAGATGTGTGTTGTGTGTTGGATGCACGTTGTAGTGTGTGGTGTATGTGTGGTATGTGATGTGTGTGGACAATGAGGTGTGTGTGGGATGTTTATGTGGTGTGTGTTTGTGCATGTATGTGGCGTGTTTGGTGTGTGTGATGTGTTGTGTGTGGTGCATGCCTATGGTGTGTGTAGTGTGTATGGTGTGTGGTTTGTGCAGTATGTGTGGAATGTGGTGTGTGGTGTTTATGGGGTGTGTGGTGTATGTGATGTGTGTTGTGTGCTGTGTGTATATGGTACATGCTATGTGTGATTTGTGTTGTCTACACGGTGCCTGTGTGTTGGATGTTTGTGAGTTGTGTGTGGTAGGCAAACGTGATATGTGGTGTTTGTGGTATGTGTATGCTGCATGTGTGTGTGTGACGTGTGGAGTGTAAGTGTTGTGTTGTTCATGGTAAGTGTATGTGTGGTGTGGTAAGTGAAATGCGGGTGCATGTGTGTAACATGTTGTTTTGTTGTGTGGTGTGCTGTGTATCATGTGTGGTATATTATGTATGTGCTGTGATGTGTCTGTTGTGCATTGTGTGCATGCTGCATGTGTGCATTGTGAGTTGTGTGTACCGCATGGTTATGTGTGTTTGAGTGGGGGGCATGAGTGTGGCATGGTGTGTTTAGAGTGTGTGAGGTGTCTGTGATGTGTGGAACGTGTTGTTGTGTAGCGTGTAATGCGTGTGAGGTTCATTTACATGTGCAGGGTCTCTATGTGGTGTGCATGGCAAATGGAGTATGTGGTGTGTAGGTGTGTGTGTGGTGGGGGTGTTGCTTGTAGTGTGTGTCCGAGGTGTTGTGTGTGTCATTTGTAGTGTGTGGTTGTGTGTCGTGTGTGGTGCATGTGTGGTATATGTGTGGTGTGTACGGTGTTTGCAGTGTGCATTTTTATTGTGAGTGTGGTGTGCGTGGTGTGTGGCGTATGTATGTAGCGTGTGTGGTGTGTGTGTCGTGCATGTGTGTGGCATGCACATGGTGTGTGGGGTCAGGTGTGTAGTTGTGCGTTGTGTGTGTGTGCTGTGGTTGTGGCATGTGTGGTTCCTGCGATGTGTGGTCTCCTGGTAGTGCCGTGTGTGTCACATGCCGTGTGTGTGGATTGTGTGTCATCGTGTGCGCTGTGCGTGGTGTGCTGACAGCTGGGGTCCCAGGCGTGGAGGGGTGGCTGGGTGGTGGGTGGTGCGTGGCCTCCGCACCCGGGAAGGTGACAGGTCTTGAGCGGCTGGTGGGGGGCTGCGAGGGGAACTGGCAGGGTTCTGGGGAAGGGGACCGTGCCAGGGGAGCGGCTGAGACGTCACGCAGGCTGCACGGCAGGACAGGGACAGTGACTTCCTGATGGCAGTGGAATGACAGCCTGGACAGACCGCAGGGACCTGGAGGGACTGAGCGGCAGGGCTTAGCGGCTGGCCTGTGCGCATGCGCAGGCCCCAGCCCTCGCCCCCCCCCCCCCCCCCGCCACGTGCGTCACCCGGGGCCAGCGCCCGCCCTCGGTGGCCCCTTCGTTCCCTCTCCTGCGTTTGGACAGAAAGACGAAGTCAAGATCAAGCCCAAGGGAAGGCTGGCAATTGCCCCAAACCCTCCTGCAGGGAAGTGGCTCTGTCCCCGAGGTGGCTCTGCTCCCAGGGCGGAGGGGACTTGGGACACCAGGGTCGTGCAGCCCGCCCACGGGTCCCCACGGTCCGGTCCGAGCCTTCACCGTCGTCACCTCGCACTCCGGGGGCGGGCGGAGCCCTAAGGACCCCCAGCTCCGTGGTCTCACGAGGCTTTGAACAACTGTGTGTGCAGGAGTGTTTGTGTCCAACCCCGGGGAGGCCCCGAAAGAGAGAGGGCTGTCCCCCCCAGGGTGGCCTGCCCGGGGCACACTGGGACCTCAGGGTTGGCATTTCTCTTATTGATTTCTGTATTTAAACATTGAAGGGAATGAGCCCCATCCTATTTGTGGCAAATATATATTTTTGGTTTCTCCTTTGCTCACTGAATTTGATATATAAACAGATATCATTTTTGTATAGATAAGGCTTTTCCACAAATATCACCATATCTGTTCCTTCATTGCTTTTGAACTTGATTGTTTTCCACATTGAAATTAGTCACCTATTACCCTCCCCCCCCCTTATTTAATAGTCAAATTTTGGAGTGTGGACCATCTGAGTCAGGGTTAAGTTGATTTCTCTCCCCTCAACTCTTAGACAATTTCCCCAGCACTATTTATTGAATAATTCATTCATCCTTCTTTGTTATGCTTCACTTATTTTTCCTAAAAGACAGCTTTGCTGAGTTACACTTGATATACCATACACTCATCCGTGTTAGTAGCATTTGGTAAATTTTGGTAGACATAGGCTTGTGCAGCCATCACCACAACCCAGTTTTCAAACATTTTCATCTTCCCCACATCTTATCAGTGTCTCTTTGCCATGAACTCTGTATGCCAGGCTGCCCCCCACATCGGCTCTATGGATCAGCTCTTTCTGGACATTCATATCAATGCAATCATATCATATGTAATATTTTGCACCTGATTTTTTTTATTTAGCATAATGTTTTTGAAGTTTATCCACCTCATGGCAATTTTCAGTAACTGTTCCTTTTCACCGATGAATAATATTCCACTGCAGGGTGTACCAGATTTAATTATCCATCAGTTGATGGAGGTTTGAATTGTTTCCATTTTTTCTTACTTATGAATAATACATAGAATGCTGCTATGAACATTCACATACAAATCTTTGTGTGGATGAATATATTTCTCCAGAGTCGATTCCTAGGAGTGAGATTTTGGGGGTCATAGGTAAATTTATACTTAATGTTTGAAAAAACCTATCAAACTGTTTCCCACCTCATTTCCATCCCCACTGACAATGGAGGAAAGTTCCAGATACTGTACATCTTTACCAATACTTGTTAGTGTATGTCTTTTTTTTTTTTTTTAAACCGGGTATTTAATCCAAGGGCCTCTAATCACTGAGCCACATTCCCCAGCCCTTGTTATTATTTATTTTGAGACAGAGTCTTGCTAAGTTGCTTAGGGCCTTGCCAAATTGCAAAAGCTGGCTTTGAACTTCTGATCCTCCTGCCTCAGCCTCCCGAGCTGCTGGGATAACAGGTGTGCACCACCGAGTCTGGCATATTGTATGTCTTTTTTAAAAATGGCACTTTTAAAAAATATTTTGATAGTTATATGTACCAGTCCTTTTCGGAGTTATAATTTAAGAGTAACTGTGACTTAAATATTTTCTTTAGCAAGGGAAATTCAAACAGCTGTTTCCCTACTTCATGGATTCTTATCTCGGGTCCTACTTCACCACGAAAGCTGATTTTCACCTACGATACAAAGGAAAACGAAATGTTTATTTTCCATTCCTTGCCCAATCCCTGAAAAATAATTTGAACTCAGAACCAAGTACATTTTGGCTTTGCCCTTTGACCCTCATGGCTAATCATTTCTTCGGGTTTTGGAGGAGATGACGATGTCGCGGAGCAGTCTGTGAGGTCCTCCTGACCCCCGACTTGGAAAGTCCTCTTGGACACCGGCTGAGCCAGGGTTGTCTCCGTGTTAATCATCCCGGGGTTCTTCCTCTGATGCTTTGCTCTATGGCCTTTACCCCAGATTTGGAGCTACTTCTGCTGTCCCTCGTGAACACTGGACCAGGAGCCAGAGGCTGGCCTCCATGCAGAGAAGTCGGCGTGTGAGCGCTACAGGGACCAGCCATTCCCAGCTCTCGACGGCTCTTTCCCTTCTGCTCAGCACCCTGGGCTGGCTTGGTCCCCGTGTCCTTGAAAACACTGGGTTTTTCCGCTGTACGGGATGGAATTTTTCATTCTTTGTTATTCCTCCTCCACAGACTATTTTGCCACCTGACTTCACGGATCAGACATGAGGGGAAAGGACTCCCCAGGTCAGGTGACTGTGTCTGGCCACTGTTTCTGACTCAGCCTTCTCTCCAGGACATGCAGGCATCTCATTGAAGTCTACCGAGCGCAGGGGGAAGAGTCCCAAGAGGCCATTACTATCATAAAATACAGAGCTTCACAAGCTGATGTGCCTGTCTGCAAAGTCCCTATGGAGACCAGGCGGACACACATAAATGGGCAAATGGTTTTTAACCATAGGTGCTGACACTGAGTTTCCTGAGAGCGGTAGACACTCAGCTCCTACTTGGGGATTTGTAGGAAGAATTTCACGGAGCGTGCACCAAATTTTCTTTAAAAACAAAAACGAAAATAAAAATCAAAACAGTGACAACAACAGCAAACCCAAACTATTTCATTACTTCTGGATGTGTTCCTCCGTTTTCCATTGCTGTGACAAACAGCTGAGAAAAATCAACTTTAAAAGAAGTAAGGTTTATGTTGGCTCCCAGTTGTCGGGGTTTCCGTGCATGGTGTGTATGGACCATTACTTCTGGACCTGGAGTGGGGCAGTACATCATGGCAGAAGTGCATGTTGGAGGAAGCAGCTCACCTCATGGTGACCACAAAGGAAGACAGGAAGAAGGTGGGCCAGAGGCCCAATAGCCCCTTTAAGGACACGCCCCCAATGGCCTAACTTCCTCTCATGAGGCCCCACCCCCAAAAGCTTCCATCATTTCCCAACAGCACCACAGACTGGTAACTAAACCATTAACACGTGGCCTTTATGATTCAAACTGTAGCCCTAGATGGCCTTTTTATTTATAGTGACATTACATACACATACCTAAGGAGGTGCATGAAATGTGTTCCCTGGGGCTTTTGATAGAACCTTTATCTCTATAACTCATTTTTTTTTTTTTTTACAACTGAAAAGAGCTGCATAAAGGTAAATTGGAGATTTTCCCTTTTGATGACAATTTCCATTATTATTTGAAGGGAAGAAATTCTTAGAACATAGTTTAGAATCATGCCTAAGGTACACATTTCAGTACAATCTTATTCTACAATGAGGCTAACCTGTGCTTCTTATTTGTCTAGTATTGCCACCTGTATTGGCTAGTATTTTTCATGTCCAGTGTTTGCTGACCCCAAGGTCTTGAAGATATCCTGTATTATCTAAGATCCCTCTTTTTTGCCTCTTGGCCAATAATAGGTCCTCCAGACACCTGGAATTGTGTATAACTATAATGAAATATGGGAGTCAGATAGAGAAAAAAAGATTTATTTAGCTCACAGTTTTGGAGGCCGAAAGTCCAAATGGCACGGTGCAGGTTCTAAGTGAGGGTCTTCTTTGGCTGAATAATGTCATGGAGGGAGCATGTGTGTATCTCTGTCCCTCTGGTCTCTCTCCCTCTCCTTATAAAGCCACCAAAATCCAATCTCATGACCTGGCTAACCTAATCATATTCCAAAGAAACACCACAGTCAGAATAAATTTCTACCCTTTTCCTATCTCCCAGTGGGGATTAAATGTCACTATTAGTTTGGGGAGGATAAAGCCTGCTTAACCCATAGCACACTTCTTAAAAAACAAACAAATCCACTCAGTCTGTCCTGGAGGAATTTTAAGAACAGTTGAGTATTTATTTATGTATTCAAACTTCTTCCGATTGTGAAATATGATGTGCATTCAGAAAAGTTAAGAAACCTTCTAAACTAGCTTTGATTAATGATTATAAATCAAACCTGCATGTAAACACCCCTCCTCCCTTCAAGAAATGGCCCGGGGCCAGCCTCCGAGCTTGCTCTGGGGCCCCCTGCCAACCCCTTCTCCCCGGGCTCTCTCAGGGTAGTAAAAATGTCCCATATATTTTCTTTGACGGCTAGTATTTTTCATGTCCAGTGTTTGCCAACCCCAAGGTCTTGAAGATATCCTGTATTACCTTCTAAGATCCCCCTCGTTTTGCCTTTTAGCCAGTAGGTCCTCCGGATACCTGGAATTGTGCGAGGCCAAGGCCAAGAGGTCTGATTGCCTGGTCCCCAGAGATGTCTCTGGAAAGAGCTCTGCCTTCCTCGGAAGCTGAGCGTCAACAGACCAGAAATGTCATGCTTGTGGGATGACATTTGAGCTTCCTGGTCTGTTCTGCTGATGGATTTTCCTCTTTCTTTGTGCTTTCACATTGGGCTCATTTCAGAGCCTTCGTCATCAATCTTGGTGTCTTCCAGAACACTCCAGAGTGTCACAGCTTTTCCATTCGCATGAATTTTAATCAGCCTGTCAAGTTTCACGCACACACATATGTCGGACATTTGACTGAAATCGCACTGATTTATAGATCGACGCTTAGAGAACTGACATTGATACTGAGTTTTTCAATCCACAAACATGGTGCAGATCTCCATTTATTTGGGTCTTTAAATTTCCGGAAGTCACTTTATATTTTGCTCTGTAGAGTGTTGCATGTCATTGGTTAAATGCATCCCCAGGTGTTTACTATTCCTGGAATCATTATAAATTATATACTTAAGGGTGATTTTTCATTTCTTGCTCTATGCAGACATGTGACTTTTAAAAATTTTTTTATCTTCATCCAGCAAACCTGTTACAATGTTTCAATTCAAATAATTTTTCAGTAGCTCCTTTTGGATTTTCATACTATAATATCGCATTATTCATAAGAGCGACGGTCTCTTTTCTTCCTTTTCCAATTCTTTTATCTTTATTTCTTGTTCTTCTCTGTCTCTGACTTCCTGTACAATGTGGATCAGTCGTGTTGGAGTGGTGTCTCTGTCCCTGAGGGACACTAAGGTCTTTGTACCACAAGATGGGACGTGTGGTCACCCTGCTCCAGATAAGAACTCCTAGTTTTCTGGTTTCTAAGTTTCTAAAAACTCACGAATAAATAAGATTTTATCAAATACTCTTCTGCAATCATTGAGATGATTTTATATCAGCTAGGACCACCTCTTTATTTGTTAATGTGACAAGATATTTGGATTCTCGATCGCTATTCAACTAACTTTGCATCCTTGGAGTAAGTTCAATGTGGTCTGGATGTGTTCTTGTTTTATTTGCTGCTGTGTCTGGGTAGCTAATAAGAGGTTGTTGAGAATTTTTGTCTTTGTTCCTAAGAGATCAACCTGTGATTCTCCTACTGTCCTCTTGGGTTTGGGGAATGGGATGATCCAGGTTTTATGAACTGAGCTGGGAACAGTTTGCTTTTTGGCCATTTTCTAGACAACTTCTGTCCTAAATTTGGAGAATTCTCCAGAGCAGCTACCGGGGCAGGGAGTTTTCTTTGGGGGTATAGATTCCCTCTTTTTGAGAGATTCAGTCCTGGGCTGAGGTTGTAGCTCAGTGTTAGAGCACTTGCCTAGCATGTGAGTGAGGCCCTGGGTTTGATCCCCAGAACTCAGGGGATAAAAGGAGTGAAGCGATTTATAAGATCCTTCTTTAACTCTTCTCAGTGGTTGTCGGGCTGAACTCTGCCAGGTAGCCTCACCTGTAGACCATTTATAACCTGGCCGATTCCTCAGAGCCCCCAGGACAATCTTCCTATGCGTGTGAGTAAGAGAGTCATATCTACCGTTCTCTAGTCCTGGAGGGACATCTGAGGACCTAAAAAATGAAACGAAAAGAGCACAAATCCATCTCTAAGCCTTATGGATTTTTCTGATGGGGACAAGTTGCCACACAGGCATTGTTCGGGGAACTGACTCCAGCGGAGGGAACCGTTTCCCAGAATCTAACAATACCCTGCCCACTTGAGAACTGCTAGCTTGGCCACTTTGCCTCGACCTGGACATTCCAGTGGACTTGGAGACAGGTCCACTCCCACTGGCACTGGTTTCCAGTTGCTGAACTTAACCTTGATTCTGCTTATCTCAGACTGGTGATACAGCTCTGTGGTGGAGCATTGGTTTGGCATGTGTGAGGCCCCAGGTTCAATCCCCAGAACTGCGAGAAATAAATTGTAAAAATGAGAAGAGGTGCAGTGGCGCACGCCTATAATCCCAGCAATTTGGGAGGCTGAGGCAGGAGGATGGGAAGTTTGAGGCCAGCCTTAGCAACTTAGTGAGACTCTAAGCAACTTAGGGAGAACCTGTTGCAAAATAGAAAAAAAAAAACAAAATACAATTTAAAAAAGGTCTGGGGAGGTAGCTCAGTGGTTAAGCACCTTAGGGTTCAATTCCTGGCACCAAAAAAAAAAAAAAAAAATCGATACTTATTCCACCTTCACCCCCCAATTCTCCTTTTTGCGGCAGAGGCCTCAGCAGAACATTCACTTGCCCGGTTTCGAATCTAGGCCTGTGTTTCCCTTGACCTCAGACTGTCCGGGCCTTTATTTAAGATGGCACGGCTGTCACCTTGCTATACTTTACCAGTTCCTGCCATGCTCAAAGGGAAAGGGGATGTCACAGTGTGGGGATCGCTGGGGTCACCTCTCAGGCAGGAATTCAGGGACCAACTTTCAAGGACCCTGCCCTCTGAGGACTTTATGTTCCTGCAATGGGATGTTTGAATCCTGTGCCATCTCTTCTCGAAGGTACTGTGGCCATGTCCCCACGGGGACTCTTCAAGGTGCACTAGTGCCCTGACCATCGCGCAGGTGCTGGGGGCTGGGGTGCTCTGTGGGGGTCTGGAGATGGGTGGAGAGCGGGGCAGGCCCGGAGTGGGCGGGGCAGAGGGGCGGGGCCAGTCCCTGGTTTCTGACTGACATCCCTCTTGCATGGCCACGGAGGGGCCGGCCCTGTCCCTTCTCCCTCCCCAGTTCCTGTGACTGTGTGTCCCTGGGAGCTGGGGTCCGGATGGCAGTTGACAGGGTGTTGGCCGGCTGTCCCAGGGCCAGCTCCTGGTCGTGCTAGTGTTGGTGAAGTCAGCAGCCAGGACCCTAAACCCATCAGCAGCAGCCTGCAGCCCAGTTTCCCTGATTCTATTCCCAGGGCTTTGGGACACACCCAAGACCGCACTTCATCGTAATTCCTACGATTTCTCATCCTGAGGGTGTCTTCAGGGCCAACACCTCTGCAGAGGTACAAAGGAGAGGCCTCTCCCATAGCCCTCTATCCCATCTTCTTCCCCTCTGAGGAGCCCCACATGGACACAGCCCCTTTCCCTTCCCCTGTTCTGCCTCTGATGAATGTCCTTTCTGGAGCCCCCGCCCCTATTCCCTGGTCCATTGTATGCCAGGGACCACCTTCTTCTTCCTCCTCCTCTTCCTCCTCCTCCTTTTCCTCTTCTGCACAGGGGATTGACCCCAGGGGCGATTCACCACTGAGCCACACCCCCAGCCCTTTTTATGTTTTACTTAGAGACCTGGCCTGGCTGAGTTGCTGAGGGCCTTGCTGAGTTGCTGAGGTTGGCTTGGAACTCACGATCCTCGTGCCTCAGCCTCCGGAGCTGCTGGGATTTCGGGCGTGCACCACCTCGCCTGGCCGGGACCCACTTCTTTAGAAACTCCTTGCACTGCAACCTTCACACACCTCTGTCCTCCAGCCCCTCCCTCTTCCTAGGAACCTTGGACTCAGGAGATCCTACCCATGCAGGGAGCTCAGTTTCTGTTCTGGGAGGAGCAGGTAGTGATGGACGAGAGCCGGGGACCCTGACTTTTTGGGTCATCTGAGCATCTTGCCTTGAAGGCACCCGAGAACTGTAGCCACAGAAAGTGGGTCTGTAATTGGCCCAGCAGAGCCGCACCAGGACCGGAGCAGGGCACAGTGGCTGCCCTGACACTGACTCCAGGAGAACTGGCACTCTAGGTGTGCCCGTCCCTAAGCAGGTCCCCGACAGCCACAGGCCAGTAGGCACACTGAGGACCTTGGGGGAACTCGAGGGGATTCACCTGGGAATGTCCTGATTGCCTCGCTTCCTCTCAGAGCCCGTCCCTGCCTGTTCTCAGAGGAGTCACAGCCATTAGCAGCAGCTGTGCAGGTACTGAGCATTTACCAGGCGCCAGGAACCTCCTGAGCCTTTGACACCTGGTCCCTGTACCGTCTCTGTAGAGAGACACGATGCTCCCTGGTGGAGAGGCTCACGCCCAGGGAGGGAAGTCATTCACCCACATCCCACAGCCCTGGAGCCAGGACCCCCAAACCTTGCCTCTCTGCATCCTGTTCCTTTTCTAGACTTCGTGTGAGCGCACAGCTTCCCCCACTGACCTTGGTGACACTGTTGGATAAAATGTCCTGTTGCGACCCCACTTAGCCGGGTGGACCTCCGGGGAACTTCCTTAGTCTGTGGGTTGCTGTGGGCCCCCGGTGCCAGCCCCCCACTGTCCCAGGGCCTGATCTTCACCCCTTCAGCTCTGGGAGCCCCCCGTTCTATCCTCTGGATTTGGGTCAGGATCCCAGTCGGTCCACGCAGCCAGATGCTGACGGAGCTGCTTTCACGGGGTGGGGGGGGTGGGGGGGTGGGGGGGTGGGGGGGTGGGGGGGGCAGGGAGCAGAAGACACACCTGGAAGGTAAAGGGAGCAGGGAGGACAGGAGGACCCCTCTGCCAATCTTCCTGCTCACCCTCATTCTCTGGTGAGTGGGGCCGACCCTCCTGGGCAGAGGGTACCAGGTGGCACAGAATCACCACCCCAGGGTGAGGTCATACCTTCCCCCGCCGACCTTGGTGACACGGTGGATCAAAATGCCCTTGATTTCTCTCTCCCATCCATCAATGTGTCTTGTTCCTCTAAATGGAAATAAGTTCTGAATCGATTTACCCTTCCTCCCTCCTGCATTTCTCCCTGGACACTGTAGGTGGTCCCCTGGCTCTCAAGTCCTGTCCCACATCATGTCCCCAACACGCTCCTAGGAAGTCAAGAGTTCTTCTAAGAACCTGTGTCAAGTCACACCATGCTCCTCTTGAGATCCCCAGAAGGCCTCCTCACTGTGGAAACCAAGCCCAAGGTCATCTGTGTACCCAGCTGCCTCTGCTCTGGCCTCCCCTGGACAGTCCCAGGTCACCTCCAGGGAACCTTGTACCAGTTGCTGCTTCCTGCTCATCAGATTTTAAACTCCAGTCTGGGGGCCCCCGGGGCTGCCTGTCCAAAGGCGCTCTGAGTCTCCGGATGATACCACTCCATTTTAGTGATCTGCATTTCAATGATCACCTTCCTGGTATTTTATTTGTCTGGATTTGTTGGCTGCCCCTCTGTCCTGGGGTACGCTGCACGAATGGGACCTCATCTATATTTAGCTCTGTTCCTCAGCACGAGAGCAGCCCCTGACTCACCGAGGGCCCCAGAAGACACTGTGACTTGTGCAAGACTCGACCGCAGACACTCGCACGGCCTTGACACCTACGCAAAGGTTTGTTCCTGACCTTCAGGGCTGGGAATTGCACATTTCTTTTCTTTCTTCTTCTTCTTCTCCTTCTCCTTCTCCTTCTTTTTTAAATAAAAATTCAGCAGCCTTCCACCCTCCAGGGGTGCACAGGTCCTATTTGGGGTTTTGCAAAATCACTGGGGGCTCACGGTTGGGGAAGGTCTCTGGTCCCTGCTCCTCCAGCTGCTGTGGCTGGGGCCCCCGTGAGTGCATTGTTGATGCACCCACAAAGCCCTCCTGGGTGATGAGCCTGCGCGCTGGGCTGAGGCCCCAGTCCAGTTACGGGCAGCACCCCCACCCCCTGCCCTCCTCTCTCTGTGACTTGGGTTTGGATCTTGGCTAAACAGCGAAGGCTGCTTTCCTGTCTCGGGTGTCTTATCCACAAGATAAGGATCCTAGTGTCACGTCCCAGGTCCTGGGGGGGGGACATAGAAGATACACTCAGGGTGTTCATATTAGAGACTTAGAGAGAACCAAGGCTCAGTTCACGTTAGTTCAAGGAAACCTCAACGGAGGGACGAACCCCGTGGGAGGGACCAGACCTGCTGACCAAGGGGCAGGCAGAGGTGGCCTGGGGCCAGCAGGAGGCCCTCCTAGAGGAAGGGTCCTGGAAGTATAGTGGGATGTGCCTAATGGACGAAGGGGCAGAGCTGCAGGGTCAGGGTTTCAGTGCAGCATCCTGTCCCCAGGGGAAGGCCATCAGGGAGGCAGGTGGAGATGGGGTGCTGTTGGAATGTGGAAAGGGCCGGGCCGCCTGGGCCTGGGCGTTCAGCTCTTCTCAGACAGCTACCTGTGCAAACCACCCAGCCCTCCCACCTTTGTCCTTCAGTGTGGGTGAGCTGGGCCACACCCAGGAGGAGAGGCACCAGGGAGTGGCCTCGTGGGTGGTTCTGGACATTCGGAGCAGGACCAGGTGCTGCCACACCTCCAGGAATCCAGAGCTGGCCTGGCTGAGAGAGGCCACAGCCTGGTGGCCTGCTCCCCAGGTCACCTTGTTCTCTAGGTAGCATCTTCAACCGCCCTTGTGACGATGGTTCCGAGACAGCAGTGGGTATTTCAACCACGGAACCTGGACGTGTGTTTATAGAGTGGAGTTTGAAGGCTGCAGAGCTGGAGTTCGTTTTCCCGAGAGGCCCCAGCGTGGCCTCTCTGCCTCCCCAGGGACACAGGTGGGCTCTTCCTAGAGGCAAGTGGCACCCTGAGTTCTCACGGCCCAGTGACCCCAAGGAACCGGCTTCTTTGCAGATACTGGTCCTAATGGGCTTCCACGCCTGTGCCAGCCCCCGATGACCCCTTTCCCTGGTTTCCCTCCAGAGCGAAATGGAACATTCTAGTCCTTTAGCATCTGGAAGGGTGCAGCTGGGTGTCCATGGCGTTTGCCCTGTGGATTTGGTTGAGAAGTCACCTCTCTGGGGTCAGTCCCTTAGTGCCGGGACAGGCTGCATTAGGGACCACCTGGTGTAGCTTTGATTGAGAGATGAAAAGATCTCGACTGGCATGAAATGGCACAGACCCTTGTGCCCAAGTTGGTGACAAAACCTTCAGAAGGGACTCAAGTGGTGAGACAGGAGGCTTCCCCCAGAGGCGGCTGCGCAAGGGACAGCGCAGAAGCACTAAATAATTTAGGGACGACCTTCCAAGGGTGACCGGGGGCCTTGGGCGATCATTCGGGGGACACATATTTGCTGGGCACTTGGTAGGCCAGACAAGCTCCCGAAGGCTGGCAGGCTGCTGTGAGCCAGTGTGGCAGATGGCCGCCCCAGAATCCTGCCTTTTGCAGAGTTGGGGACAAAATAAAATGTAAACGAAGACGTTAAATAATGAGCTAGAAGACGACTCAGCCAAGAAGAAAATAGCAAAGGAAAGGAGAGCAGGAGGGGACGGGTTCCCACTTTAAGAGAAGGGACGAGATACGGGGAATATGCACACCTGAGAAAAACAGATATTTTTTTTTTCTTGAAGAAGCTTGGCTGGGAGCATCCCTGGTGGAAGAGGTGTAGGTTTTCTGCACCACGGGGTCTTGTGCCAGGAAGCCGACTTTCCTTGGACCCGTTTCCTGGTTGAAGCCCGGTCTGTCAACCTGCTGCCCACATCCTGGGGCTGAAGTGACAGGAGGCTGGAGAAGCAACTTCATTTTTTTTTAAATAATGGGGACTGAACCCAGAGGCACTTCACCACCGAGCTACATCCCTTGGCCCTTTTTATTTTTTTGGTTTTGAGTCAGGGTCTTGCTAAGTTTTGCTCAGGGCCTTGCTGAGTTGCTGAAGCTGGCTTCAAACCGGAGATCCTCCTGCCTCAGCCTCCTGAGTCTCTGCAGTGACAGGCCTGGGCCACCGCAGAGGGCGCAGCTTCTTTTTGAAATGTCCCGGGTTCGGGTTGGATCTTCAGAGAGACCTTAGAGTGTCAGACAGCTTCTTAGGTCCATGGGGTCTGGGTGGCACCGGACCCTAACAGGCTCAGGGCTCAGGGAATGGCCCTTCTGGCGAGTCTATTCTCCATGCTCAGGACACCCAGGGGTGGCTGTGGCAGATGGTCCTCTCCTGCCAGTGGGTTGCCTTAGGAGGTAGGAGATGTTGAAAGTGGCCCAGGAGTGGAGGCCAGGCCCAGGGCACACCAGGCCCTCCACCCTCCTTTCCTGGAGGAACCCAAGGTTCTGTGTCCCCAGGGCAGTGACTGCAATCAGTAACTTCCAAGAAGGTCATTGTTAAAGATTTGAGAAGAGTCCTTTCTAGGGACAGGGACACAGAAGACTCCCCCAATTTTTAAAAATATTTTTTTAGTTTTCAATGGACCTTTATTTTTTATTTATTGATACGTGGTGCTGAGGATCGAACCCAGTGCCTTACACATGCTAGGCAAGCACTCTGCCACTGAGCCACAACCCCAGCCCAAAATTTTAAGCCTCAAAATTTGTAAATATGTTACTATGGAGAATTTTAAACATATTCAAAAACTATGTTTTAACTCTGATCAATACATAATATTTGACTCTGATCAATACATGACCCTCTTCACCGCGCCTGTATGCACACTACTTCTCCTGTCCCATAGATATAAGAGCAAATTATATAATATGATCTGTTCTATAAGTTAGATGACACAAATTTATAATATATCACATAAGTTGTGGTTTTAATATTCTGTAGCACCTGTGATATGTGCTGTTCATTTATATGTGAATAAAAATCACATTCAAGGAGATTCACACATCTCAAGTGTGCCATCTGGGGAATTTGGCAAAGACACACCTCGTGTGACCCAAACTCCCGTGTGGGTGGGGAGTGTCACTGTCACCCAGTGCCCTTCCCAGTAGAGCCCTGCTCCCAGCTCTCAGGAGAAGCGTTGGTACCGTCATTTTTTTCTGATTGCACATTGGTTTTGCCTGTTCTCCAGTTTTATGCAGACCGCGTCCCATGCCGTCCTCTTTTGTGACGGCAATTCTGACACTCAGGATAAGGATCCTGCCGTTCCTTTGTGTTTCTTTTTTAGTTTTGCTGAGTAGCATTTCACTGGGGGGTTATACAGGGAGTTTTACCTGCTCATGAACACTAGTGAGGTTTGCAATTTTGGACTGTTTTGAATAAAGCCGTGAACTTTTTTTGTATAAATCTGTGTTTGTGTGTGAATGCTTCCATTTCTCTTGGGTAAATATGCAGAGGAAGGGTGATGTTTGGTTGGATAAGAACTTTCTGGAAGCTTATCTGAGAGGAATGACCTACTGACAGGGAGTGAGCGTCCCGGGAGCTGAGTGCCGCCGGTCATTTACCCTCTGGCCACCCTCAGGGCCCACCGTGTGGGGACAGCTCAGTCTGGTTTAAATTTGTGCTTTCCTGATCACTCACCACACAGCGCACTTTGTCACATGCTTCCTGGACATGTGTGCGCATTATTTTTTAAAGAGTTTGTTCAAAACTTTCTTCCATTAAAAAAACATTTGGTTGCTTGTCGTTTTAGTACCAAGTGGTGGACGTTCCCTCTGTGTTCTTGATCCCAGTCCTTGGCTCTACGCAGTTGGTTGTGCACTCGTGGATTCTGTCGTTTTTAAATTTGTCTAACTCCACAAAATCCGATGGTCATCTCCACCTCAGTGCTCTTGGCACTCTGTGATCTCTTGAGGACACACGCAGAGTGGTGAAGAATTCAAGTCATGTGACGTGCACACGTCCCCAGCCAGGGGCCATTCCAGCAGAGGTCCCCCAGGCCACCCTCTGCTCCACTACTCCCGTGCTCCGCCTTCTTTCAGCTCACATTTTTTGCATTCTTGTGCTTTCTGTTGGGGATTTCACAGCTTGTAACAAACAGCCCAAGGAGGGCACCAAAGTGCCCTCTGGCTCAGAGGCTGCGCTCTACCTTCTGGAGGAAAAGCGTGTGCTGGAGAAGCTTCGGTCAGACGTGAATCTCGCAGTGAGTTCAAAGAAGGAACCGACGCACACGCGAGGCCAGGTGAATTTAGATAGGAAGACTGAGCAGACGTTGAGCTTTGATTAATGTCATGCCAGGGCTCGCAGGCACCTATTTTTCTGGAGAACGATGGTTCAGGGCTCACCCCTGTGGGGCGTGCATCACCTTATAACATAACTGCTGCAGATCACGGGAATCGACCGTGTGTGTGCTGCACGTTTTTCTCTCAGAGATGGCCTGCCTGTTTTTTGAGGGGTGGTTCTGGGAACCATGGAGGTGGTGCTTCACCACGGAGTCACATCCCCAGCCCTTTTGTATATTTTATTTAGAGACGGGGGTTTCTTTGCTAAATTGCTTAGCTCCTCGCTAAGTTGCTGAGGCTGGCTTTGAACTCGTGATCCTCCTGCCTCAGCCTCCCTAGTCGACGGGATTGCAGGTGTGTGTCACCGCCCCTGGACTGATCATTTTCTTAATGGTGCATTTTGGTGGACAGTAGTTTAGATTTTGATGAAAGCTAACTTACCTTTATTTCATTTATTTATTTTTATGTGGTGCTGAGGATCGAACCCAGGGTCTTGCACATGCAAGGCAAGCGCTCCACCGCTGAGCCACAACCCCAGCCCCTTTAACTTTTATTTTGGGTCCACAATCCCTCTCCCATTCTTCTCCACATGGAGGTGAGGCGGGGGTCAAAGTTCTTTTTGTCCTATGGATAAACCCACATTGAAACGATTTTACCATTTCACCTGAGTGTAGTCCAGTGTGTATCTGCCTTCGTTCCAGCTACCATAAAAAATGTCACAGACTGAGTGGTTTAGACAATAGAAATTTACTTATCACAGTTCTTGAGCCTAGAAGTCCGAGATCAAGGTGTCTGGTGTGAACCCGTTTCCTGGTTTACAGATGGTGCCTCTTGCTGTGTCCTCACTTGGCAAAGGGTAGAGAACTGGTGATATCTCTCTCTCTCTCTCTCTTTCTCTTTCTCTCTCTCTCTCTCTCTCTCTCTCTCTCTTAATAAAGGGCATTAATCTCACTAAAAAGGCTCCACCTGTGTGACCTAGTCGCCTCACAATGTGTCCACCTCCTAATACCATAGGGTTTTGACACCTGATCTTCATTGCACTTCATTGCACTAACATGCATAATATAACACTCTGCAGATGCAGCGCCTATTCAAAGCCTTCTGTGACCACTGCCTCCCCTCAGCAGAGACTTGCTCGGGCCTCCGCTATGAACCAACTTCATAGACCACCCAGGCTGAGGGGGAAAGAGTCAGGCTGGACACATCCTTCAAACCACAGGCAGCTGCCCGGCAGTTTTTCTCTGTGTTGGCTCTTCTGACCCTTCCCTGGTTTTGGGAGTAAATTCCATGAGAAGTAAGTGTCAGTCAAAGCATTATTTAACTCACAGCGTCAGCTCTTCGGAGTTTAGAGTTAGGAGGTAGCCCTTTTTCTAGATATTAACACTCTTCTAATACTTACGTTGTTGGAATCATCTTGTGAACACATCCACTGATTGTTGTTTATCTTCTGTTGTTTGCTGGGCCACCAATTCTCCTGCTAATACAGGTGAGGCACCTGTCATCCTAGCTCCTAATCTTGTGGGCTGAGACACACGAAGCAACTCATTATTTCATTATTTAAGTGACCGTGATGCTATCATCCAAAAAGAGCTTTGAAAGGGAGGTCCAGGGAGCCATCAGGTTGTTCTGCAAGGGGACTTGACCTGATCTGAAAGGTAGGGAAATTTCTGTGCCTGTAAATTCTGAATTCCAAAGGAAGGGAGGGATTACCCAGATGAGGTGTACATCCGGTTAGGAGGCACAGAGGGGACTTGAGGTGGAGGGAATGGTATGTGCAAAGTTCCTGAGGTGGAAGGAACTCTGGAAAACTGGGATTGGAGCTATGGAAGGATGAGGGATGGGGGAAGACCTCATGGGTAGGTGAGGCTGGAAGGCAGCTAGGCATGGAGGCTTAGTCACAGTCTTGCTTTGCCTTTAAATGCAGCAGGATCTAACAGAACATTCTGCATTGGGACAAAATTATCTGTCTTTAGTGTTTCTCAAGGTGGCATCAGCCCCACACAGTACGGAGCCCATCATCTGTGGCTCCTGTGATGGAGGAACTCAAGTTTAAATTTCAACAAAGTGAAATGTAAATAGCACCTAGAACTTGTGGCCACCAAACTGAACAATGTAACCGGAGCAATGACAAACCATCGAGAGCTCAGAGCAGGGAGATGGTGCCGTCAGAACCGCACTGGGCTTCGCTATTTGCTGCCCACTCTGGCTCCAGTGTGGACCTTGCAGTGGACACATCTCCAGGGTTAGTTGAGGTATCCATGATGGTGTACTGACCTCAGGTGCACGGTGCAGTGAGAAGTCATGGCTGGTTTAGCAGGTGTTTGGCAGTTAGAGTAGCTGTGGTCTCTGTGGTGCACAGGAGGGGGACAGGCTAGGAGAGTCCCTGTCCCCTTTCAGAGAGGACGCTCAGGTGCCCAGCGGAGTAGACTTCCCAAGTGCACAGCTTCTGGGCTCCAAGGAAAGGACTGAGCTGCTGGAATTTCTAAGAAAGTCAAGAGGAAGCTCAGTTACATGAGGTATCAATAGAAAAATGCACCAGACATTATTTAAAAAGTTTCTAGTGGAACCCTGACTTTCTCTCTCTCCTCTGACTCCTGTTCAGCACTGGCAGTGTGCTCACGTAGCTGGAATAACGTGAATGGTCTTGCTTGATACTCTTAGACATCAGCCAAAAACTCTTGGCTTGCTGATGGACGTGTTTCCATATATTGAATGGTGCACAGAAGTGTAACCTCAGGACTTTCCGGTTCCTGGGTGTGACGCTCTCTGTGTGTCTGCCCACCTCTCTGCTGTGGCTGCAGCTTCACATTCTCACGCTCAGCCAGGCCACAGTCCAGAGTCAGCTCGCAGACCTGGGACCTAGAACCATGGAAACCACAGCTTTCCACGGAGGGATGTGGGGCCTGGGAAGTTCAACCAAAGAAATAACTGAAAGAAGAAAAATAGGCGCAGGAAAATACTTATTGTGGCATTATCAGGAACAGGGGAAGCCAGGTCACATGGCTGGCATGTCCCACAATGGGCAAGAGCAGGCAAAGGGGTCATGTTGAAGGCCACACAGTCACACAGCAAAACGCCCTGATATTTCAAATGAATTTCACACTCAGATGAAATACACACATTTTTTCATGCTTATAATCACAGTGTGCAATCTGTGTGTGTGTGTGTGTGTGTGTGTGTGAGCGTGTACCAAAACATAAAGTGAGTGCATACCACTAATTCCGAGATGGGAATATAAGCAGGATATATTTTCTCTGAAAAACGTCATTTGACTAATATCTGGTTGGCTCTCACCACATACAGAATTCAGGAAAAGGATAGTTAAGAGCATTATGCAAATTGCTTAATTTGGGGGACAGTTAATTGTCTGGGATACATTCGCTTGACTCCAGCTTCCTAATAAAAGTTAGTTTGAGTTGTTTTCTGTTCAGTTTTGCGTATGTGATTGCATTTGTCTTGCAAGTAGGTTAAGTTGTATCAAAATCGTAGCATCACCATTTTTGAAATGGATAGAGTTAAATGAGAAAAAATATTTAGCAAAAAAAAAAAAAAAAAGAAAGAAAGAAAAGTGGCTATGGCGTTGTGTCATTTCCTATGAGATACGCAGCCGACACAGGCTTTGCTGACTTAAAACCAGGCAGAGTTCTATTCTGGCCACCTCACAGGCGGAGCTCAGGTGCAGAGGGGGATTGTCTGTCCTGATCATCAGGAAGTGGGGAGGGAAGCAGGCGGGCCTCACTGGGGACTGGCACTCAGGGCTGGCACCTGTCCCCCAACCATGTGACTGCTTCCTTGTCTCCTGGCTGCTCAGTTCCCTGCTTATTGCATTGGGGAGGCTTCTCTGGGCTTCTGGAACACTGCCTGCAGCTGCTCTGGACTCCCAGTGACCCCCTTCCAGGGGAGACCTTCCCTTCCCAAGGGAAAGGTCAGGATAGAAGAGCTGTCCTGCACGGGGGCCATCTGGCCAGGTGGTAGGGGACAGGTGTTCACCAGAGGAAGGGGAGATGCTAGCTGCATAGCCTAGCAGCAACCCCTCGGTTGTAGAATAGGTCCTGTCTTTTATTGAGGAGTGGACCACAGAGGGCAGGGGTGGACAAGTGCGTCCCGGGGACCCTCTGAGAGACTGTGGACCTAGCTCCCAGCTGCCATTGGGTGAGGGTGCTCTGGGAACTGCTGTTGGCTGCCCCCGGGGAAGGATCCCCAGGCCAGAGACAGCCCCTGGGAGCCAGGAGCTGCAGGCCAGGCCTGGGCTGTGCACCTGACCCCCAGAGCCTGGACCAGGACAGTCTTTAGAAAGGCAACCTGGCTACCCGGAGTGCACCGCTTTGCTTGGTTGTTCATTCACTCACTTTAATAACCAGGCACTGTTTACTTTTAAAAATCAATATAATAATTAGTAATTAATTATGGTATAATATTAATACAGTCAGTGGCACATCCAGGTTAAATATCCCTTAACGGCAACGCTTAAGACCCGCAGTGTTTGGAAGCTCTGATTTATTTTTATTTTTGGATTTTGGAATATTTGCATGCACATGATGGGAGATCTTGGGGGGTGGATCCAAGTCTAAACATGGAATTCATTCATGTTTCATGCACACCTTATACATATAGTCTGAAGGTAATCCAATACAGTATTTCAAATAATTTTGTGCACAAAGCCAAGTTTCATGGTTTGGAGTTTCCCACTCATAGAGTCAGATCAGTGCTCACAAAAGTTGTGGATTTTGGAGCTGTTATGGTTTGGATCTGGAATATTCCCCCAGCAGCTCGTGTATTGAAAGCCTGACTCCCAAAGCAGGTTCACAGGTGACCTGTTAGGCAGTAATTAAGGCTCTGACCTCATCAGTGGATTAATCCATCAAGTGGATCAATCCATTGATAGCTGGATGACTAGGTGGTAACTGCATGCAGGTAGGGCATGGTCAGAGGAAATAGGTGACTGGGGATGTGGTCTTGTGCTAGATCTGTGTCCGGCTGCTTCCCCTCCCCTCCCCTCTCTTCTTCTCTCCTCCTCCTCTTCTTCTTTCTCTCCCTCTCTGTCTCCTTCCTGGCTGCCATAAGCTGAGTAGGTTTTCCCTGCCACATTCTTTTTCCCTGATGCTTTTGCCTCGAAGCCAGCCAACCAGGGTCTGAACCTCTGAACCCACAAGCCAAAATACATCTTTCCTTCTTCAAGTTGTTCCTTTCAGGTATTTTGGTGACAGCAACGATGAGTTGACTAACACAGGAGCATTCTGAATTTCAGATTTTCAGATTAAGGATGCTCAATCTGTATTTAATGTATTCAGTTTGATGGTTTCTGACAGATGAATAACCACCCGCACAGTTCAGATACAGAACAATCCCCTGAACTCACAGTCTCCTTGTATCTCTCTAGAGTTCCCCCAGCCCGTCCCTGACGCATGGAATAAGACAGCGCATACTCCTCGGTGCCTGGCTTTTTTGCTTGGTGTCATGTTTCTGGAATCCGCATCCTGTGTGCGGGTGTTGGTCACCTGTCCATTTTTATTGCTGAGTGGCCTTTTCTTGTAGGGATGTATCACAATCTCTTATTCACTTATGGTGCATGGCCATATTGTAAATTGAGCTGCTATAAACATCGACGTGGCTGCATCTCTGTAGTATACTGATTTTAAGTTCTTTGGGTACAAACCAAGGAGTGGGATGGCTGGGTCAAATGGTGGTTCTATTCCAAGTTTTCTGAGGAATCTCCATACTGCTTTGCTTTCCAGAATGGTTACACCAATTTGCAGTTCTACCAGCAATGCATGTGTGTACCTGTCCTCCTACATCCTCCCTAACATTTTTTAAAAATATTTTATTTACATTTTAGTTTTCAGCAGACACAACATCTTTGCTTGTATGTGGTGCTGAGGATTGAACCCGGGCCGCACGCATGCCAGGCGAGCGCGCTACCGCTTGAGCCACATCCCCAGTCCCTCCCTAACATTTATTGCTACTTGTATTCTTTATAATTGCCATTCCACTGGAGTGAGATGGAATCTCAGTATAGTTTTAATTTGCATTTCTCTAATTGCTAGAGAAGTTAAACATTTTTTCATGTATTTGTGGACTGATCATCCTATTTCTTCTGTGAAGTGCCTGTTCAAGTTCCTTTGCCCATTCATTGGTTGGGTTATTTATTTATTTATTTTCTGGTGTTAAGTTTATTAAGTTCTTTATATATCCTGAAGATTAATGCTTCATCTGAGGGGCAGGTGGCGGAGATTTTTCTCCCATTCTGTAGGCTCTCTGTTTATGTTCTTGATTGTTTTCTTTGCTGTGAAGAAGCTTTTTAGTTTGATTCTTGATTTTACTTCTTGTGCTTTAGGAGTCTGGTTCAGGAATTCAGTTCCTAAATTGATATGATGGAGAGTTGGGCCTACATCTTCCTCTAGGGTCTCTGATCTAATGCTAAGAAGGTCCTTGATCCACTTTGAGTTGAGTTTTGTGCAGGATGAGAGATAGAGGTTTGATTTTATTTTGTTGCTTATGGATTTCCAGTTTTCCCAGCTCCATTTGTTAAAGACTCTCTCTTATCTCCAACGTGTATGCTTTTGGCACCTTCATCTAGTATGAGATAACTGTATTTATGTGGGTCTGTCTCTGTGTCTTCTATTCTGTTCCATTGGCCCTCATGTCTGTTTTGGTGCCGATACCATGCTGTTTTTGTAACTATAGCTCTGTAGTATAGTTTAAGGTCTGGTATTGTGATGTCTCCTGTTTTGCCTTCCTCACTCAGGATTGCTTTGTCTATTTTGGGCTTCTTATTTAACCAAATGGATTTCATAACTGCCTTTTCTATTTCAATGAAGACCATCATGAGAATTTCAATAGGAATTGCGTTAAATCTGTAGAGCACTTTTGGTAGCACAGCCATTTTGACAATATTAATTCTGCCTCTCCAGGAACATGGGAGATCTTTCCCTGGAAGTATTTTGAGTGGTCACTTTTTTAACCAACATTTCTCAGTGCTGTTGTTCGTGGAGGCCCCCCTGATCAGGGGACACACAGCTGGATTCAGGAAGCCCATCTCCAATGTGGGGACATGGTTGGCCTGGTTCAGTGTAGTGCCTTCTCCTCCCAGGGTGCCCACCACGCCCTGGGCATAAGGAAGTCCACTCCATTAACCCGCTCCCTGGAGCCTTCTCTGCCTCAGCTCTCGGCCATCTCCCTTCCTGATGGGATTGCGTGTTTCCAAGATCCCGAGGTGGTTCATCTCAAATGCTGATGCCCAGTAATACCTCCAGTCCCTTACCACCTTATGGGGCTCTGGAGAACTAACGGGGCATTTGTGGAGGGCCTCAAGAGTCGGATTGAGGTTTGGAAAAAGACGGGGATGACTTGGGATTCGGAATTCCTGAATTCCTTAAAGCCACCATGAGCAGTTCATAAATTGTCTTCACCACTTCACTAAATTCTGGTTTGTCCCCTGGAAAGGAGGCCAGGCTAAGGACAACCCCACTGTGGTCTGTCTACAATATTTAAATTCCAGATGTTCTTACTCATATTTTCAGGGCCTCTTCTGGGACAATTCTTTTCCTCTGTAGCTGCTTGCTTAGAAGTCGTACACTGAACTTTTAAGAAAACATTAAAATATCGATCACAACACTAAATAGAACAGTCAGGGAACCTGCCACTTTTTCAAGAAATCATGTCCTCTATTACTTACTGTTTTACATTATTCTTTGACCTGATTGCCTTTCTTCTAATATTTGTAATTAGGTTATTTCTCTAAATAGTGAATATTGCTGTTAAATTATTAGAAATATTATGTATTGCTATCTTTTTTTCTGACATTGTACAGTACTGATTTAATGTCAACCACATCTTTTTAAAAAAATCTTTTTAGTCATGGATTGTGAACAATATCTTTATTTTATTTGCTGATTTATTTCTACGTGGTGTTGAGGACGGAACCCAGGGCCTCACACGTGGGAGGCAAGTGCTCTACCACTGAGCCACACCCCCAGCTCCTGTCAATCACATCCTGATGACAGAAAGGGAGACTAGGGACCAGCATTGAGGAGGACAAGATGTGGCAATTGGCGCATCGGTGGGATGGGATGACCGTGTCCCACCCCTTTAACACACCGCAGCTCTCTCTGTTCTCTCTGCCCCTCTCCTTCCGTCTCTTCTCTCCCTCTCTCACGTGCGCGCGCGCGCGCACACACACACACACACACACACACACACACGAGCCCGATGGGCTGCTCTTGGGACACTCCCCGGGCTTTTGCACTGTCAGCAAAGTGTCTTGGCGTCAGGCCCTGCATGCGCCAGGGGCTGGGCTTCCTCACCACCACTGGGGAGGGGGAGGGGTCCCCAGATAACATTAGACAGAAAGAAACTCAAAAGCAGCCGGAATCGAAATGGTCTTCCCTGTGTCCACATGAATACAAAAGTTAATGAAGCCGGTGGTCATCAAGGAAGGGCTGTGGGACACCATCACCTGACAGGGACTGTCACAGAAGTCGCAGCCGGGACCCCAGGCGTGCTCAGAGACAACCTTCTCCCAGGACACCTGCCCAGCAACTGTCCCACTTGGGGCTGACGCCACTCCTGTCATTAGTCACTGTGGCCAAGGATGGTCCTTTCAAAAGATCTGACGTGGCCTCCTCACGTTTCTCTTTGAAAATTTCCCTTGGCCTCAGCCTCTGTCCACGGTTTTATCATGGCACATGACTTGCATGGCAGTCCTCCGCTGTTCCCACACGGATATCAGTGCTCTCTGGGGCACCTCTCCTGATCATTATTATTTTTAATTTAGATGGACTCAAGAAAATTGCCAATATCTGACGTTTCTATTTCCCCTACCGAATGGTCCATTTGGATCATCCTGAAATTTGGGGGACAGGGCATGGAGAAGCGAGTCCTGCGTCCCGAAGGAGAGGACCAGCCCCAGAGGCACAGGGAGAGGTCTTCGGCAAGCAGCCTTAGAGACGGCCGGGGGCACGGCCTTCTGTGTGCTGTGTCCCCACAGGACGCTTGTCCTCAACAGGGACCAGGACACTGCTTCACACAGCACCTGCTGGGGGATCCGCCACGTGGGAATGGGGACACCTGGAAGTGGGGGACAGAGGAAAAGACTTCCCCGGGTCATCTTGGATGCTACGATGACAAGGACAAGCCATCAGTCAGCTGCTGGGGAGTGACACCCGTGAGGGAGGCTGATCCAGGGCAGTGACATCTTTGGGTTGTCATTTTTTGCCCTATCATGTCAGCCCACGGCTACCAGGCTCAGGGCCAGCCGAGCTGGCTTTGTTTGGAGGCCAGGGCAGGGCCATTGGAGCCCAAGAGGGACAACAAGCCCTTCCCTCCTGAGGCCAGAGCCTGGCAACGTGGCACTGAATTCCGCCATCAGCCCTGTGCTCCACGCGCTGGAGAGAGGACGTGCCAGGTTCCTGGGGGCACCCCCCCCCCAGAAGTCCCAGGGCTTCCTTCTCCTGCTGGTGGCTGCTGACCCTTTAGAGAGGCCCACATGTCCTATGGCAGGGTGCACCAAGTGATTTTTTTATAATATAATAAATGATTATATTTATTTGATACCAAAATTGCATCCCTATAGTAATATTTAATGTTATATAAATATGATATGATGTGATTGTTATAATGGTATCATTATATTATGTTTATTATAATAGAAGATTATATTATTATAAATGATCTTATTGCAGAAAACAGTAAATAACATGCAAATCCCCTGTAATAAATTTGAAATCATGGACTTCAAGGCATTTGATAAAATTGCTAACTAAACATGTTTATAGCAGCACAATTCATGATAACCATTTTTAAATAGTCATAAAGAATGCAAGTTCTAACACACAGTACTTTAGAGCATTGGACCCTCATCATTATCTTTTTTAGAGTCCAGGGGCTGGGGCACACGCCTGTAATCCCAGTGGGTTGGGAGGCTGAGACAGGAGTTCCAAGCCAGCCTCAATAATGGCGAGGTGCTAGGCAACTCAGTGAGACCCTGTCTCTAAATAAAATACAAAATAGGGCTGGGGAGGTGGCTCAGTGGTCGAGTGCCCCAATCCCCAGTACCAAAAAGAATGTAACATAAAGCTCATATTCAGAAATTTACATTATTCATATTTTCCTTGAACTCATATCTCTATATCAATTTCCTCACAAAATATGTCCCGATTTTTTTAATGTTCAGGGACTGTATTGAGCTGGATTGTGTCCTCACAAAACATATGTCCAAGTCACCACCACGTGACCCAGCTATCCTACTCCTTGGTATTTATCGGAAAGAAGTCAAGTCAGCCTACGATAGCAATCCACGCACACCCAGGTTTATACAGCGCAATGCACAACAGCCAAGCCACGGAATCAGCCTAGGTGTCTCTCATGGCATGCATGAAGAAGATGCGATAATCACACACACACATACACACATATATGATAACATATATGTTTTATTCAGCCATCAATAAAACATGAAACTATGTCATTTGCAGGAAAATGAGTTGAACTTGAGAACATAATGTTCTGTGAAATAACACAAACTCAGAAAATCCAGAGTCATATTTTTTCTCTCCTATATGAAAACGAGGGAGGAAAAAGGAAAATAAATATGGGGGGGGGATCTCTTGAATATCAAAGGGAGCAGGGAAAGGAAAGGAGAAATATTGGGGAATGATGCTGGCCAAATTATTATTATATCATGTGCGTATACAAATATGTAGCATCAAACCTCACCATTGCATGTAATCATAATGCACCAATCACAATTATGAGAAAAAAGAAAGAAAAAAATCATAGTTTATCAATGTAATAAAATATGACACATCTGAAAAAAAGAGATCTGTCCAAGCCCTATTCCCCGGTACCTGTGAAGACATCTTCTTTGTAATAGGGTCTTTGCAGATGTCATTCAGGTAAGGGTCTCAGATGAGGTCCTACTGGATTGGGGTGGGCTGGTAGTCCAATTATTAGAGAAAGGCAATAAAAATGTGTTACGAATTTGGATAAATATTTTAAACACAGACGTAAAGTTTTGTTGGAAATTGATTTATTTTGAGGTGGATGACGTTTGCTTGGTCCCATGAATCCAGATGTCTACAGTAGAATAGGACGTACTGCCGGAGGGTGGCACGGTTCTCCATGTTCCTCACCTCATTTCTCTCTTTCTCCATCTCTATCCCTTTCTAGGTCTCTATCTCTATATTTCTTGGAGAAACTTGTTCACATCCATAAGTACATGTGGATAAGAGAGGGCCATTAGAACTCAAGCTTCCCCAGGGTGGTGAGATCAACATCCCTTTACCTTTCCTTGGACAAGAGAAGGAGCCTGTCTCCAGTGCAGGGTCAGAGTACACTCCGATGATGAGAGAGTACGGGATCCCAGGTAGCCAGTCAGATTCTGCCTCAAACTTTTCAGTTTTCAGCCAAGATATGCAAAACTGGAGAGGGTCAGAGCTGAGCTATGCCAAAGAAAGTTCCAAAGAGCTGGTTTAGGTCACCCTTCTTCTGAGGATCCCTAAGTTTTTTTTTTTTTTTTTTTGTATCAGGGATTGAACCTAGGGGTACTTAACCTCTGAGCCACATCCCAGCCCTTTAAAATATTTATTTAGAAGCAGGGTCTTTCTGAGTTGCTTTAGGGCCTTGATAAGTTGCTGAGGCCAGCTTTGAACTTGTGATCCTCCTGCCTCAGCCTCCCAAGCCGCTGGGGTTACAGGCATGTGCCACCGTGCCCAGAGGGTCCCAAGCTTCTTAATGCCCAGCTGGCCAGCTTTTCCATGACTATGATCTACCAAATAGTCTTTCCATACTTTTTGTCTGTTGGAAGTACACCAGAGTCAGGGTCTCTAGCTTGCAACCAAAGACCCCCGCTGATGCGCTCTTCCTAGACGGTAGCACTTTCTCCTGGAGGAGTAAGGGGGCGGTGATGCGCGAGGTGGGTTTTGGAAGGTGCCGTCATTGGATATTATTACGGTTTGGATCTTTAATGCCTCCCCAAATGCTCATGTGTCAGGCAATGCAGAAAGTTTCAGCCATGAAAATGATTAGATTATGAGAGCAGGGACCTCATTAGTCGGTTAATCCATTTGATGGACCCGTCACTTCCATGACTACTAGATGGTCACTGTAGGCAAGTGGGCGCGGCGGGAGGAGGTGGGTCACTGGGACCGCGCTGGACTGTGTCTGTCCAAGCCTCCTTTCTCTCTCTCTTCTTCCTGACCACCATAAACTGAGCGGATCTCCTCCGTCTGGGCCAAGAGCCATGGAGTTGGCCAACCGTGGAGTGAACCTTGCAAACCATGAACCCACATTAACTTTCCCTCCTTTAAGTGGCTCTTGTTGGGTGCTTTGGTGAAGGCCATGGAAAGCCGACCAGAGCAGACCAGGGTTGTCTGAGTCAGGTTCCTGTGCTGAAGCTGGGTCCCCACTTCACAGTGTTGGAGGTGGTGGAAACTTTAGCAGTGGGGCTGGGGCAGGGTCATGGGGCTCCAGCCTCATGAATGGGTGAACGTTGTCACGTGGGAGTGGGTGACGCGTTGGGTGAGTGCGTCCGTTCTCACCAGAGCAGGTAGTTGGTGCCTTCTGTGCCGGGTCAGCTCCCTTTCACTTCTCTGCCCCTCTCTGGGGCTCTAGCACTGTGCTGGTATAATGTATAAAACAGACACTTATTGGACTTCCTGTTCTGGTGGTTGGCCAGACTTATATAGAAGTAAATCTCTATTTTATATTTCACCCAGTCTCAGGTATTTTGTTATAGCAACATAAAATGGAATAAGACAGGGAATAGTTAGGTACATGGGAGTGGAGCTGAGAATTCTTTTTTTTTTTTTTTGCTTGTAAAGATCTTTAATATTTTTCTTAACACTTTATTATTAAAAGTTTTCTCTTCACCTTAACGTTCAGAGTTAAAGTTGTCATATGTAAATTAAAAAATAGTTTCCTGAGTGAGGTGACATGGATTAGAGATAATCTAGTGGCTCCTTTGAATAAATATTGTTTTTGGTTGGTGGCATGTGCCACTGTAGCTGTATGACCTAAAAAGTGAGAGGGTTAGTTTATCATGTATTAAAAGAACTGAGTTGGACAGAAGTTTTGGGAGGCCATGCCATATATAACCTATCCTATAATCTAAGAAGTATAATCGTGCTTATAAAGTAGAATAAAAGAGGTCTCTAAAGTCAAAGTATAGCTAATAAAATAAACTGTGGGAAGGGTAAATGTCATTTTAAACGTGTTTCAGGCTTTATTTTCTCGTGGGATGTTCAAGACTATATAGGTAGTCTCGTATGGGGCTATTTTTCTAAATTTTTGGAGGTCAGTCAAGTTTCTTCAGGGGTTACTCTTGGGGGTTCGTGGGAAATGCTTGGCTGCCTCCCTCCTTTTTCGTGACTTGCCGAGAGCCAGGATGGGCGGGTGTCCTGTTGACCTTCCCTGAAAGCTCTCAGAACACCTCTCTTTTCAACGACTCCCTCCAAGAGAATGTGCACTGCGACTTCTAGTCTCCTGAGTGTTTATAACACCCCTGGTTTGGAGACTTTACGTCTTTCCAGAGTTGTACAGGTTTTCATTCCATAAGTTAAAATGTTAAAATTCATAATTCAAGGCTGGGGATGTGGCTCAAGCAGTAGCGCACTCGCCTGGCATGCGCCGGGCGCTGGGTTCGATCCTCAGCACCACATAAAATAGAATAAAGATGTTGTGTCCACCGAAAACCAAAAAATAAATATTAAAAAATTCTCTCTCTCTCTCTCTCTCTTTAAAAAAAATTATAATTCAAGATGTGAAAATCTGGGGCTATTTTTCTATCTCTATGTCCTTCTTATAACTCTTTTAATTTCACCATAAATACAAACAGAACAAAAAATTATAATGATCTGATTTATGCAAATTATATTTCCCATTAAGTTTGATTAAAATGTGTAAAAGTATTCAGAGATGCTAGAGTATTATTTACTCAATAGTATGTTTCACTGTTACATAGAACATTTAGTCAAGTGGAACACTGTGATGTCTGACATTTAATGACAAGATTCAATACATGAGTGTTAACATATAAGCAAATATTCAGTTATAAGGACATATTGCATACATAAGGTAAATATAGGTAAAAAAAATGCACTGTAAACTGGGCATGATGGTCCATGCTTGTAATCCAAGCAAATTGGGAAGTTGAGAAGTTTCAGAAGTTTAAATTCAGCCTCAGCAACTTAATGTGGTTTCAAGCAACGTAGCAAGACCAGTCTCAAAATTTGAAAAAGGGGGAAGAGGGCTTAGGAATGTGGCTCAGTGTTTAAAAATCCCTAAATTTAACTTCAGT